>NC_056052.1:27431934-27667306 GCF_004379255.2 Salvia splendens
AGCATACGTTTATACGAAAATGATATGCTATATATCTTATGTGAGCTTTTTCTTATGTTTGTATGTTCTATTTTAAATACACTTATTTATATACTGGAGTTAATTTGTCTATACGAAAATGATATGCTATATACCTTATGTGAGCTTTTACTTATGTTTGTATGTTCTATTTTGAATACACTTATTTATATACTTGAGTTAATTTAATTCTGTTGTATACTCCGTATTATATTGCATTAAGTAGAAAAGGATAAATAAGTGGTGGTGGTAGTTGTAAATTAGGATGCAAAATGATAACAAAATCAATGATTTTACATGTATATATCAGATTATTATGGGACAATTTTGTGAAAAATTATATTTTGCTCTTTCATTTTGTGTCTTGAATTTAAATAGTAGTAGTACATCATTCCGCATACCGACTACTGGTTTTAAATACAGGTAGCTAGACTTGTGAATTAAACACTTTTCATAATAAGTTGACAAACAATAAATTTGAGCATTTGTAGTTCTGTGCATTTTTTGGTATTCCAGACAGCACTTTATACAAAACAGTTTAGTTACTGATGCCCACACCAGCAATATTAACAGGTCGAAGAAATTGATGTTTTCATATAGTGAAGTGGTCACATGATCAATTTGTCCCTACATCTGTATACACATGTTTGTGCTGGAGTACTATTTAAACTCAATGTCACACTCATGCCCCTACTATAATGTTAAATCTAGTAGTACTATTATTAAGTGTTGATTGATGACAAAACCCTGATTGGGATCCATGGTTGGTAGTAGGGAGTACAACACCACCATAGATTTCGCTAGCAACTACTTGACATTTGCATTTCAACGAGGTTCTCCCTCGTTGAAGACACGATGTCCTCACAACCCATTTCGACAACCTAAGGGAGGCCCAAGACGCCACATCTTGTGAATTAACTGAAAAACATCATGAATGAGTGTTTTGGTAAGAATGTCAGCCAATATGAATCAAACATGATTCAGCTATAGAAGAGTGGAAAAGATTTGAATATAATCTGTGACAAACGTTGGCAGATTTGAATACGGTTATAGAAGAGCTGGTCATGTGCCAAAGAAGCCTAGAGTGTATGAAATGAAAGTTCTATTAAAGTCTGGGGCTAAACAATGTGTCCGACAAGGACAGACGTGCTTGGCATGAACAAGGCTTACGCGCTTGGGGGGAACCACGGAAGCCCTGGTTGATGGCATTGTTTTGATTCTGGAATAGGCACAATTGGTCCGAGGAAGATCCGCCATAAGTCGAGAATGATGGTGACTAGCATTGCAGCACCTAAAGCATCAACAGCCACTCTTGGCAAGTCCCAAGCATCACTTGGTTCCTCATCGATCCTGCGTTGCATATGGTGCCAACCAAATAAGCAGATCAATAATAGTTTGCTACTTCAATAACATGAGCTTCGAGTTCTAAATTAGGTCCTTAACTTTGCACTGAACAACTACTTTTAACTTCAGTAATAATCATGAATTACCATTAACATCAGAAAGACAATAAATTTTAGCAGTTCGACTATCATATGCATCTATGTTGATTTCAAATTTCAATACCAAAATCTAAGTGAAAGCCTTTTCCTATTGTAAGCAAGCCTACATTCATGAAGGAGTTTAATGATATATAAGTAGAAAGTTGGGTTCCTAAACAAGTAGGCGCAAAAGCACACATACTCCAAACACAAGCAACGCCATCTCAAGCACCCATAAATTTACAGCCACATAAAAAAAGTTAGACACACACATACAGAGAGAGGAGCAAATATTACCTGAAAAACATTGGGAAACTAACAAAGAAATAAATTGCATAAAACAGGCAGCCAACTTTGTACATGACAGCTCGATCGACAAATTCATAATAGGGAAACTGCACATAGTCAAATAGAAGATTAATACTAGAAAATATCAATATATAAAAAAGGCATATTGATAAAAGATCTGAACTGCATAAAGATTAAACCCCAAATACCAGTGTGTGTTTTTGTGTCTTTACTTACATTGGAAATGGCTACAGTCTCCAGATATGCTACGAAATATGAAAGAATTAAAATCCAGGAAGCTTTAAACAGCCACTGTGTTGTTTCTGGCAAGTGAGCGACAGAATGCTGGATTCTGCGAAGTGTCATATTAGAAGAAACGTGGTAAAACAAGAAGCAGACATGCGTGAGAAGGAAAGTTGTATGTGGTACCTGCAAAACGGTTTCCATGGTCACTTTCAACTATTATGAATTAATAAAAATGTAAACAAATATGATTTTCGGGCTCACGTTATTCATCCTCCACGATGGGAATGTATATGAGGCACCCAATACCGTGAAAAAATAGTGGGTCCAGAAGTAATTTCCAACGTAACTAAAGAGAATGATCCAGAGACTAGCCTGGAAGAAAAGAAATTTCTAGTTACAGCAAGATGCAAGATAAAACAACTCGCGTAGTAGTTATTAACTGATATGTACCAGAAGCGAACAACAAAAAATCTACGTATGAACCATTAACGTTATTTGTTTTGAAGCATACAGTATGAGAAAAAAAAAAGTTAGCTCATTCATATGCATATTGCTAACAGATGGGACATGATTTGTTTTGTCACAATCTAGTCTTCCATCACCCAGCATCATATCAATTTCTTAAGGAAGATAAGCAATTGATTTAAGATAGCTCTGTTGCAACATTTTTCTGGGCAAAACTCTGAAACAAGGATCTCATGTGATTTTTATCTGACATGGGAACTTGATTCTCAGGTTGTATGTCATGCAAGTGATACGAGTTAACATTACTTTGTTTGATAAGAAATTCCATAGAAACAAGTGAAAGCATATTATAAGACAAAGATGATTAGATTAGTCATATAAATGTTAGTAATTCTCAATTAGTTTAGCAAAAAATTATAAGTACTTACTTTCACCCAATAACGATCGTTCCAACACAAGCTCCTATCTGCCTGCAAGAGTTTAAGAGGAATTAATACAATTTTACAATGTGAGCTGGAAATATGTTAAAGCTTATATCCTTATTCACATGATTTCTGCAATTAACTAACTTAAAACATGTCGCTAGTTAACAACTAAGTTTCTAATCATGACTTTACAATTTGCATCTTCTAGGGGATAGGGAGACATAACTCATAATAGAAACAAACGAATCAATGCGAGATTCAGTACAACAACTGCTGCCAGCAGACCAATCAAAATGACCTTTATAACTTTATTCTCAAATGAATTTATTCACCATGAGAAAGAAAACCATAAACTTACCTTTCCAACAAAAACCATTGGAATTATAAAAGCAGGCAAAGCTGAAACAAGTCCAAGTAAGAGGTACTCCCACTCTGTAAAATTCTGGCAAAAAAATAAGAAATTTAAGAAATTCTAGTCAACAATCTCATCAATATAACAACAGAACAAGGACTTCATAGCACCATGTTCATCTATAAGCACAATAAAGAAAAGGATATTTGTTCCATTAAGATTCTCATCACTAACGGTTGAAGTTAAAAGATATCAAATGATTCTCATCACTAATAAGTACTCCATATGGGTGGTCAGTTAACATGATTTATAGCTCATAGTGAAGGCTTTACAACTAGTAAGTAGTGTAATTTTTGCAATCTTGCCCTGTATCCTTATAATTTAAATCTTCCGAAATCTAGGATGTTCCATCTCACTATCCATGTTATTAAGATTTGACAGGAATTAGCACATCATTCTTCAGCACCAACAGAAAACAAACATTTAAAACATGGAGTATAAGTATGACGAATCCTAACCATTACCTTTTCAAAATTTACATGAAAAAGAAAATTCATAACCATGTTTGGAATCAACACATGGGATATACGGATCAAAAGTTTCCCTTTCCCCTCCCGCACTAAATCAACGAAGAAAGGCAAATCAATAAGAAACAAAAAGCGGCAAAATACCTCGTAGAGTTTGTAGGGGACGACAATTCCAAGGCAGAGTGTGAGCCAAAAAGGTGTGTAGATGAGAAAGAAGAGTTCAGCCCATCTTTTGCTCGGGTTATGAGCTAACCAAAGATTTGAAGTTGAGCGATCCACTTCACCACCTACGCATTTCACCCCCAATTCAACAAAGCCGCATAAACGAATATCGATTAGCAATTAACAAGCAGGAATTTACCTCCCATTTCCGTCTGCAATTCGGGCAGCAGAGAAGAGCAAGATTTAGTAGTGAGTTTGATATGCTTCTCAGTAAGATAAAATATAGTAGGACAGTGAGAGACTGAAAATCTATACCGACTGCTAATTTAGGGTATTATTATTATATTGAAGCAGATTGAAATGCCAATGTGAAAGAGAATATCCTGAAACTGGGAACTGTTTTTGGGGGGAAAATCGGGTTTATGGGGCACTTTACACTAAAGATTACGTAAATGTACCCATTTTGTTATCTATTCCAAAAATGGGAAAAACGTCAACCACATTGGCGTTTCTATTAGTAAAAACGCCAACCTCATTGGCGTTTATCTTCGCGTCGTATTGGAGGTGTATTTTCGCCAAATACAGCGACGGGAAAAAACGCCAATGAAGTTGGCGTGTATACCAGGTAAAACGCCAATGTAGTTGGCGTGTTTAATTAATAAAAACGCCACTGAGGTTGGCGTGTTATGCTTAAAAACGCCAATTTGAGCGGCGTGTTTCTGTTGAACCATATCCTTATCAGATCTCCCCCAACATCGCGACCCTAAACACTTTCCCTCCCCAAAACGCGAAAACCCTTCCCAAACGCATAAAAACCTTTCGCTCGGGTCGACCCGGTGGTGGATTTAAGCGTGGATATTTTGAATTTGGCTAATTCTTTCAACCATTAGTCCTTCTAATCGGTTAGTATATCAAATTTTAGACTCATTCTTCTAAACATTAGTCTTCCAATATTTGATTGATTGTTGTGATAATATATATTGTAGTGTAATTAATATAATAGTTTGACCAATTATTATGGGTACACTAATATTTTGATGGATTATTATGATAGTATATATTTTAATGGAAATATTTTGACCAATTGTTATGCTATTATATGTTATAGTATATTTTATGGATTGTTATGATAATACATATTGTAGTGTATTTAATAGAATTATTTTGTCAATTTTTTGGCTGACTCTACATAATGATGAATGTAAAAATAATACATATTTATTTGTGTTTTACATTATTGCAGATAGTATGACGTGGTGTGTCAATTTATATTGGGGTGGAAAGATAATTCCCGGAGCAGTTATTTCGTATGATCCTCCTTTTGCTAAAGGATTCATTATGTTGGATGAAACAATTTCGTACGATGACCTTGTGGAAAAAATTTGTGAAAGGATGGGGATAAGCATATATGAAAACAATATTCAAATAATATGGAAACGTACTATATGCTTTGGATCCGGAGTCACGTTTATAGGTGTTCAACTAGAAGAAGTATGCATGCAACTAATGTTTAGTGAGAGTATGGTTATTGGAGGTGTAATTGAATTATATGTTGAGTATTCGGCAATTACTCAACATCATAGTCATCATGTCATAAGTTATGATGCTGGTACGTCAACGAGAGCCCAAGAACCATATTTTGCTGCAACACAAGATTTTGATGTTGGTACGTCTACGAGAGCCGAAGAACCATATTTAGCTGCAACACAAGATTTTGAAGCTGGAGGCGTGCATTTAGGGGATCGTGACAATTGTGATGTGGTGGAGGACATAATAGGTCCTGATAAAGCCGACTTTCTTGATCCACAATCACCTTATAATTCTGAAGATTCCGACACGGTTAGTACAGACTCAGATGGTGATCCGTCGGATGATGAACAATTTGTTGCTTCAAGACCATCCATTCCACTTGGAGAAACAGCAGTTGGAGAAACATCAGTTGGTGGAAGGGCAGTTGGAGGAAGAGTAGTTCCACAGTTCCCACAGCCTGGAATCAACTACTTTCGCACCTTACCAGGTCCATATGATAGTTTTGATCCCAAAAACTTTGAGCGTGATGATCCCAGTGTGCATTATTGGAGTGAAAAGGATCCTACCAATGTCGGTTTGCATACTAAATTTAGAACGAAGTTGGAATTGAAGGCAGCTGTGACTCATTGGCATTTGGAAAAAATCCGACAATATACAGTTGTTGAAAGTAAAGGAAAGAGATGGCATGCAGTTTGTAAGTGGCCACAGGGAAATCCGAAAGATAAGTCCTTGATGTGTAATTTTCGAGTTCAAGTATCAAGTGCAAGATCACACAAGTTTAATAAAAATAACTCTAATATTACAACGATACTGCAAGAATACAGCGTCGAATGTAGTACTTCGAGTGTCGAACCACAGGGAGACGTTTGATTATTTAATAAGAATTGACAAGATAAAAAAACTAAATTTAAGAACTAAAGTGCGAAAATGGAGAAACTCAAGAGATAAGGACATTGCTCCTAACAACATTCGGATGAATCACTAATGTACTGATTTTATATTCACATTCATAAGCTATTGAGAATGATGATTAATTTTACACTCTAAAAGTACTGAACATACTTAAAGAATTATAGTACTAGTACTAGCTGAACACATAGCCAAAAGTACCTACTCATTAGACTATCATTCCCGCGGAAGTGCAGTAAATAATAGACTAACTTCTCAAAGCCAACAAATGTTATGGTTAGCTGAACACTTAACACATAACTTCTTCTCATCAAACTAAACTCCCACGGAAGCGTAGTAAGTATTAATTCAACTTCGAAGACTTTTTTACATCAATATCCACTTATGCATTTACCTTTGAACAAGGTAAAATTCACAAGCTTTTCATCTAAGTTTTCATCCAATTTCTAAGTTAAAGAGACATTAGAAAGAGGCAAATAATATACCACATTTGATGCATCAAAACATAGCATAAATAAGATCCGATCCATAGATGAAAACCAAAGCAAATGATTAAATATATAATCTCTACAATCAATTCATCCTACTAGTGTTAGGAGCAATGAAGAAAAATTAGCCACACATGCTAAAGAAGAAAAACCGTAGAATTAACGGCGTTCTCCAATGGCCGGCGATAGTCCTTCTCCGAGATGATGAAGATTGGATCTCCCTTCCTCTTCTCTTCTCCTTTTCTCTTGCTTTTCGCTGCTCTCAATTTTCTGCCCAAAACGTCACCCCCAGAATGTTGAATATTTGGGCATTAAAAAAATGCCCCAATTAAACTTCCCTCAACTCCTTTTTAAACTGCCACCTCGTCACTTTCTCTCTCCATTTTTTAAATCACCAAGTCCTCTCTTTCCTCTCTCTTCCCTTTCTTTTCTTCTGCCACACCCTCCTTTCCGTCACATCCGTCCCCTTTTCTCTTTTTCTTTTCTCCCAGCCAAATAAACTGCCGAAATGCAGTTAAGCTTGCAAAATGCCCGACCGGGCGAATTTAGAAGAGAGAAACGCCCGACCGGGCGAATTTTCTGGACTCCTAATGCGTTTCGCCCGACCGGGCGTTTTGAATCTCAGAATCGCCCGATCGGGCGAAATTTCTGGAATCCTCATGGAGCATTGAGTGTGCACTTTCGGCGCACTTCCAGCTTTCAACCCTCCTAAACTTCAATAAAAGCACAACATGATGAGCCATAATTAACATAAAAATGTGTAGTCTAAGGGGAAAAAATATAGGAAATATGCTTCGCATCAAATACCCCCAAACTTGAGTTCTTGCTCGCCCTCGAGCAAGATGAACTTAAAACACAATAGCTCAACAAATTCTGACCCACAAAATGTTTTCATCACAAAGAATCAAGTAGGCACGTGAGTGACAAAATCTACACCTCCAACATTTCCAATCAAGATTTCTCACTCTCATGAACTATCACTTATCAACCTAGAACTTCAAGTCAAGGTGCATTTCAAAGTAAGTCCAAGCATGCGATCATACAACTCAAACCGTCATCATTGACTCGTCAAGCATTACTTATCACATAGACTCGCGGATTTCAAATCAAACTTCATTAACTCTACCAAGTTATTTACAAAACATCCACAAGCATCAACAATAAGGTCCAAGGTCTTGTTTCAAGGTTGTAATGGGGCTAGGGACGAGGTAGGATCAATATGGATAGTGAGCTCAAAGGCTACACATTTGAGTGCCAAAATCTTCCCTCCTACAACTTCCTTCCAAAGATTAACCAACGAAAAATTACCACCAAACCCACACTCCCCCAAACTTGAGATCTATTCCAGACGAGATTACACAAACAAACATAGAAGCTCTATCTTTATTTTATCAACTTATTCTTTTTTTTTTTTGTAAAGACCTCGACTTTTGTGAATTTGGAGGTCGTCTTTTTTTTTTTTTTTTATGAACTTCATTCTTTTCACGTATGCATTACATCAAGTCTAAAAAGATGTCTACCCTTTTACAATTCACCACCCAACACTCAACACTCAACCACAAAGCTCAAACTAGTATTTAGCACCCAAATAGTAGCAAGGTCTAATAATGAGGCTAAAATGAGGCTTATTTAAGTAGCTAAGTGTTTGGCTAAGTGTTTACACAAAGAATAGGGAATTAAGCTCAAGGTGGCTTCTAGGGGATCATGTGTAGGACTAGGCATGTGATCATTTGGCCATAGAGTTCATCCTAGTGCCTTATCCTCCCATACCGTTGACACAAATGAATACAAGCACGCAACTCGATAAAGTAAATCAATTCAAGATAATTTCCACAAGACATATGACTTTCATACTCTCCTCAACTCAAGAAATCGGATGTAATCACAACATGCTCTTTCAAATAAATCATGCACAAATTCCATTCATCCTAGGCTGCAAAGATCAAGAAAAATCAAGCAGGAATTCCCAACCAGAAAGCCGAAGATAAAGCATGCACCCGTCAATTACATGATTCAAAACACTTTTATCATACAATACACCCAAAAAACATGCATAAAAATCATTGAAACTCAACAAAACCCCCCCAAACTTAAATGCTTCATTGTCCTCAATGCATGCAAAGAAGAACATTAAAAAAAAATAAACAAGTAATGGGATAGAAAACTCCCCCAAACTTGGCATGATGTCCATAGTGCATTCGGGTGGGAGGGTGGGTGTATATTCCTTTGCAGGTGTGCTTCCTCCTAAGCTCCAATCCAATCTCCACATTGCTCCTACACGAAACAAAAAAATTAAAACAACAAAAAAAGAAAAACTCAATTCATAAAAAATACATCGAAGGAAAGAATTGAGCAAACAAAACCCTCGATTTATTAAAAGAAAAAAAAAACTAAAAACTCATTGGGTTGCCTCCCAACTAGCGCCTTTGTTTAAAGTCGTTGGCTCGACTTAGTCTTCTAGCTACAACTCTGAAACAAAAAAAATAAAATGTTAGAAAACTATACAAAAATAAAAAACAAAAAGAATCCTAAATTAAATAACCAGTTGCCTCCCCGGCAACGGCGCCAAAACTTGATGTGTAATTTTCGAGTTCAAGTATCAAGTGCAAGATCACACAAGTTTAATAAAAATAACTCTAATATTACAACGATACTGCAAGAATACAGCGTCGAATGTAGTACTTCGAGTGTCGAACCACAGGGAGACGTTTGATTATTTAATAAGAATTGACAAGATAAAAAAACTAAATTTAAGAACTAAAGTGCGAAAATGGAGAAACTCAAGAGATAAGGACATTGCTCCTAACAACATTCGGATGAATCACTAATGTACTGATTTTATATTCACATTCATAAGCTATTGAGAATGATGATTAATTTTACACTCTAAAAGTACTGAACATACTTAAAGAATTATAGTACTAGTACTAGCTGAACACATAGCCAAAAGTACCTACTCATTAGACTATCATTCCCGCGGAAGCGCAGTAAATAATAGACTAACTTCTCAAAGCCAACAAATGTTATGGTTAGCTGAACACTTAACACATAACTTCTTCTCATCAAACTAAACTCCCACGGAAGCGTAGTAAGTATTAATTCAACTTCGAAGACTTTTTTACATCAATATCCACTTATGCATTTACCTTTGAACAAGGTAAAATTCACAAGCTTTTCATCTAAGTTTTCATCCAATTTCTAAGTTAAAGAGACATTAGAAAGAGGCAAATAATATACCACATTTGATGCATCAAAACATAGCATAAATAAGATCCGATCCATAGATGAAAACCAAAGCAAATGATTAAATATATAATCTCTACAATCAATTCATCCTACTAGTGTTAGGAGCAATGAAGAAAAATTAGCCACACATGCTAAAGAAGAAAAACCGTAGAATTAACGGCGTTCTCCAATGGCCGGCGATAGTCCTTCTCCGAGATGATGAAGATTGGATCTCCCTTCCTCTTCTCTTCTCCTTTTCTCTTGCTTTTCGCTGCTCTCAATTTTCTGCCCAAAACGTCACCCCCAGAATGTTGAATATTTGGGCATTAAAAAAATGCCCCAATTAAACTTCCCTCAACTCCTTTTTAAACTGCCACCTCGTCACTTTCTCTCTCCATTTTTTAAATCACCAAGTCCTCTCTTTCCTCTCTCTTCCCTTTCTTTTCTTCTGCCACACCCTCCTTTCCGTCACATCCGTCCCCTTTTCTCTTTTCTTTTCTCCCAGCCAAATAAACTGCCGAAATGCAGTTAAGCTTGCAAAATGCCCGACCGGGCGAATTTAGAAGAGAGAAACGCCCGACCGGGCGAATTTTCTGGACTCCTAATGCGTTTCGCCCGACCGGGCGTTTTGAATCTCAGAATCGCCCGATCGGGCGAAATTTCTGGAATCCTCATGGAGCATTGAGTGTGCACTTTCGGCGCACTTCCAGCTTTCAACCCTCCTAAACTTCAATAAAAGCACAACATGATGAGCCATAATTAACATAAAAATGTGTAGTCTAAGGGGAAAAAATATAGGAAATATGCTTCGCATCAGTCCTTACCGCCATGTTTGTGGGAGTGCCGAGCAACACTGAGGAAGCATGATGAACACTGGCAAATTAGAGTGTTCAGCACTGCTCATACTTGCATGGGGGATCGTAACTATAATGGTCACGCTAATCTTTCGTCGGGTATGATAGCGTTGAGTGTTCGCCATCAGATAGAAAACGATCCTTGCTACAAGGTAAAAGCAATTGTGGCGGATATTGAAAATAGATTTCATGTCAAAGTTAGTTACAAGAAAGCATGGTATGCTCGGAGGACAGCGATTGAGCTTGTATACGGTGGATGGGAGTGGTCGTTCAAAGTTTTACCAGCTTATTTGAATGAAGTGCAAAGACAAAATCCTGGCACAATTGTGGAATGGATGCACGATGACATATTAAGCAATGGTATGAACAAGGTATTCAAGTACGTATTCTGGGCTTTTGGACCAGCTGTGGAGGCTTTTCAACTATGCAAACCAGTTTTAACGGTTGATGGAACTCATCTACGTGGACGATGTCGAGGTAAAATTCTTATTGCCGTTGGATTTGATGCTAATAAGAAATGTTTGCCTGTTGCATATGCCATTGTTGATGAGGAAACCAAAGAAAGTTGGAATTGGTTTATGGAACGCATTAGACTTCATGTAGCAAAGCATGAAATATGTGTCATATCTGATAGGCATGTGGGAATCATAGATGCAATGAATTCTCCCATATGGAAAGAAGAACCCAATGTGGGTCATCACAGATTTTGCTTGGTACATGTTAGAAAGAATGTTTTGCAGAATCACAAAGGTATCATGGTCAAAAGACTTGTTTGGAAAATTGGTATTGCTACCAAGAAGCGCAAGTTTAAGATCAGACGTCGTTTACTTCGAAACGTCAACAACGAGGCTTTGCAGTACCTTGATGCCGTGGAGTTAGAAAAATGGAATCTGGCGTATGACAAACACAAAAGATGGGGTGAGGTTTCCACTAATATGGTGGAATCTTACAACAATGTGTTGAGAGGCGCAAGACAACTCCCAATTAAAGCTTGCATTGATATGATATTCTGGAGGACAATAGAATGGTTCAATGACCGGTCAATTGCATCAACACAGTGTGCCACACCACTTACCCCGTGGGCGCATGAAAAGGTGTACAAAAATGATGCAAAAGGTCAATTGCATAATGTGAGAGCACCCAACACAATTGCAGGGCATTATGTGGTTCGAACAAAGCGTCGAATTGGTGGAAAGGGCGCTAATAAGTGGAAGGTAAAGTACTTGGACTCGCACTGCAAATGTCAAAAGTGGCAGATGTGGAGACTTCCATGTTCACATGCAGCGGCAGTTGCGCGTTTTAGAAACGACAACATGCTGTCGCTTGTTGATCCCGTATACCGCACAAGTGTTTGGGTACACCAATATTCTACGGTGTTCAATCCACCCAGACACCAAGATTATTGGGCCGTGCCTGAATGGACTTTGCAATGTTCACGAGCTCAGTTAATGCCTAAAAGTCGCGGTCGATACCGTACTACTAGGATTCCTAATCAGATGGATGTCCGTGAAGCTGACCAGCCACGAGCCCGACGCCGATGTAAACATTGCCGTCAACCAGGTCACGACAGGCGCAACTGCCCGAATGCTCATTCAAGGATGGATACTCAGTTGGTAGATGATGCCGCTGACGATTTTTTGCATCCACCTCCACCAAGGATGGATAATCAGTTGATAGATGATGCCGCTGACGATTCTTTGCCTCCACCTCCACCAAGATATGCAGTTCGAGGTCGTCATTCTGTCAGTCACACTGATGATGTCGATCACGATTTTATGCCTCCACCTCCACCAAGATCTGCAGTTCGAGGTCGTCACTCTGTCAGCCACACTGGTGGTACAGGCGAACACATCGGTCTCAGTGATGTCCCACATTCTCCACCTCGGTCTTCTGTGCGAGACGAATATTTTGGGGTTGATTTAGAGAATGTCGTTGTGCGAGAGACTCCTCCGTCTAGACTCTCAACCGCCAGAATCGGGAAGGGGATCCGTAGCTTTTTTACGCGGAAAAGGCGAGACAATTGAACGTATGCATTGTGTAATATTGGATTTCTGTATTTAGCAAGATTTGGACTAATGTATAGGGTAATATTTGTATGTACTTATATATTGAATAATGATGAAATGATTAAAAACTCTTAGCTGTGGGAGCGTTTTTTTATAGGACACGCCGATGTGAGTGGCGTGTTTGAAGAGACGCCTACTTAATTGGCGTCTTTTCACTTTAAAACGCCAACGTGAATGGCGTGCTATTACTGAAACACGCCAACGGGACTGGCGTGTTTGTTCAGAATGTCCGCTTTCGGCGTAGAAAAAACGAGCAACGAAAAAACTAACTTAAAAACGCCAATGGCGTTGGCGTTTTTAAATAACACGCCAACGGCAATGGCGTCTTATTAAAAACGCCTCAGCCGCCTGCTCGGCATCTCGGCCGCCTGCTCGGCACCTCGGCCGCCTGCTCGGCACCTCGGCCCCCTGCTCGGCACATCGGCACCTCGGCCCCCTGCTCGGCACCTCGGGAATGTCCGCATTCGTCGTAGACAAAATGGGCAAAATATAAACTAACTTAAAAACGCCAACGGGAATGGCGTCTTATTAAAAACGCCAACGGGATTGGCGTGTTTGTTCAGAATGTCCGCATTCGTCGTAGACAAAACGGGCAAAAATATAAACTAACTTAAAAACGCCAATAGCATTGGCGTTTTTCACAAAGACTTACATTCACAAAAACGCCAATATCTCTTTATTTGCCTGTTTTCATTTTCATTTCTACTAGGAAATAATAATTCAGACATCCAAATACTTAATCATAAAGACTTAAAATCAATGAGTTCAAATCAAATGAAAAAACATCAATATCAAATTACAGTAATATCAAGAGTTCAAATTAGTTCAATCGTCACGACGTTTCCGCATAAACAGACGCCGTATCCCCTTCCCAATAGTAGATGTAGATCTAGGGATCCTTGAGGGAGGAGTATCTTGAACAACAGCGTTCTCAAGATCCTCCTGCACAGACGACCGCGGTGGAGAAGCGGGGACATCACTGAGGCCAATATCTTATCCGGTACCACCGGTATGGCTAATAGAATGACGGCCTCGAAGTGCAGAGCTCGGTGGAGGTGGGTCCTCAAAATCGTCATCGGAGTCGTGTACGAACTGAGATGACGACTCTCCGCGGACGGTTTTCTGCTTGGTTCGTCGTTTTGCCTTTTGCCTTATGGGTACGTCCACGTCCATTGCAGAGCGCTGCGAAGGAGGGTAGTCCATCAGCTGAGGCTCCCCGGATATCTGCAGTCCTTCTTCAACCATCCTCGAAATGGTTTCCATATCCGGACAGAAATGTCCTATCGCAGCTCGACCACTTAGATAGTGACGTATTTTGTGAAGCGTCTCCACCTACAATTTTTCAAAGTTAAGTACATATCATAATATGAATTTGAATAAGTAATCAGGGTTTAGTTAAGTATGAATAATGTACCGTAAAGTTATGAGAAGATGCGGTTTCGTGGAATCCCTCTTCAGCATGCACGCCGGGTTTGGTTAAATACACCACAGTGATCTGGCGAAACCAATTCATATATTCTTCCGTTGCAACAGGCTCAGTACTGTCCTCCAGATCAGTCCATATCGTAAAGTGTCTGTTGTCCCACTCCTGTATATAATTGGCGTGCCATTGAACCCAATTCCGACCAGCTTTTCCACGGCGATCCTGTTTCAAAAAATCAGAACCGTGGAACCGGGGGAGATCCGGGATATACGGTTGGACAATCCCGAATTGGCGCAACACTCGGTGTGGCAGGTGTGGCTCAGCCAGATTCCAACAAATAAGCGTTGTGATCGACATCCATATAGGACGACCGGCATCACAACTTTCCGGCAACTCCCGGTGGAGATAAGGCCTCCAAATAAACTACATGTGATACAAATTTTTCAAAATAATTTCCATAAAAACAAAAAACAAAAAACCAAAAACATTTTATAAATATATGAAGTACCTGATTAGGATGCATCATGGAGAACTGATCTCGGAAATTTTCAACACAATGTCCGGGTGCTTTTACATATGACGCCGGGCCATTCCATCTAAAAAATTTAAATTATGAGCGAAGAACACGAAAATTGATGAACATTAAGTTTAAAAACGCAATTAATGAACAACTTACGCGCTTGCACATGGTAGATAGTCTGTATGCACGGGATCTAGCATCCTCGGTCTAATATTTGGGATTCTCTCCCAAGCCCAAAGTTGTAATAGAGTTAAGGCTCCCCCTACATCCGTCCTCTGACCAACGGCCGCTTCACACAAATTGTGGTACAAGCAAGCAAGCGTCGCCCCACCCCAGCTATATGTAGAACACCGTTCTATATCCATGAAAAAGTGTAGGTAGAAGAACGGAATTTTATTTCCGGTGGCGTTGGGGATCATCAGACCACCAAGTAATAGCAGACAATAGATACGAGCCCGCTGAGCATATATGTAGTGTTCGTGGTCATTAGACAGCTCAATCCTCAATTGGCGCGATAAGCTCGTCTGCTTAAAAGCCATTTCCTTCAACTCGGATGCTTCCGGTATGAATCCTAGAAAATCCATACACCTGTCCGTCCAATATCCCGCGTCCGTCGGGGGGATGTAAGTTGTCAGAGCCTCTCCATCAACTTTCAGGCCCCATAAGACCTCCACGTCTTCCAGTGTCACAGTCGCTTCACCGACTGGAAAGTGAAACGTGTGAGTCTCTGGCCTCCAACGTTCAATCAGAGCTGTGATAAGATGGTGGTCAATTTCTTTTGGTTTACCACACCTTAACATACCCCCAAACCCCATCTGGTCCACTATTGTCAAGACATGTTGCTGGATGGGAACATCCCAAATTTTTCCTTCAAATCGTCGGCAGCGTACATCTTCGGATGGAACTCCTGCCCATATGTTGTTAGAGACGTGTTGTCTCTGAAAATATAATACAGATGGATCGAAGGGTGCAAGAATTGAGGAATAAGTCAATTGTTTCGGTGAAGGTACGGTGGAGGAATCATGGAGTCGAAGAAGCAACATGGGAATTAGAAGATAAGATGAGAGAGAAGTTTCCGGAGCTGTTTGAATGATCTAGGAAAATTTCGGGACGAAATTTTTTTTAAGGTGGGAGGAATGTAATATCCGGAAAAAAAAAATGTGTTGAATATTGTTTTTTATTAAGGAATGAATTTTGTGAATATCTTGTTTAAGATATGGTTTGGTAAGTCTTAATTGATTTATATTATTTTTGGGGATATGATTATTTACCTAAGCAAAATGTTTTTGGGATAATTAATTAAGCTTTGAATTAAAATCCTAATTAACAAATTAAACCCCTCTCTCCCTATTTTCGAAACCCCTCCCCCTCACCCCACTATTTTCTCAACCTCCCCACTCCCACATAACCGATACATTATCCCCTTTCCAATCACAATCATCGGTTTCTCTCATCTCCCTCTCGCTTTTGTTCTCAACACCGGTAAGGTCTCTCTCTCTCTTTCTCCCTCTCGGTTCTCACCTTTCCCCCACTCACTCCCTCTCATTGATTTCTTGAATTCATCAAGGTATCACACTCTCGCGTACCGATTTGGAGTCGGAGTAGGGAAGGCTTTCGAACTACATTTGAACTCTTCGAGAAGGTAGCCCAAAACCCTATTTCCATACCCGAACCACATGCATTTAGGACGTTTTGAATGTTTTAGATGCTGAATAGGTTTTGTGTTCATGTGTTTGTGTGGGGTATGTTTTCGGTGGTGACTGACAGTGGGTTCCGACCCCTTTTTGACTGATCAAACGATCTCTTTTCAGTACGAAATTTTAACTGTATAAACCTTGGTGTGTCTTCTGTGTGGTGTTAAAATTTCAGCTTCATTGGATCAAGACATGAAGAGGCAATTTTGGTGGAACGGTATGAAAAAGCATGTTGCAGCATTTGTGGAGAGATGCCTAGCATGTCAACAAGTAAAGGCGCTACACCAACGGCCCTATGGGAGATTGCAACCCCTCGAGGTTCCAGAATGGAAGTGGGAACATATTGCAATGGACTTTGTGACAGGACTGCCAAAATCCCAGCGAGGAAACACTGTGATTTGGGTGATTATAGATCGCCTCACCAAATCTGCTCATTTTGTACCGGTTCGTGCTACCTATGGATCCAACCAGTTGGCTAAGATATATGTGCGGGAGGTTATACGTCTGCATGGAGTACCAGCGACAATTACATCCGATCGCGATGCTAAATTTACTTCTAGATTTTGGACGAGCCTGCAGCGCGAGTTGGGGACTAAGTTGAATTTTAGTACTGCCTTCCACCCACAAACCGATGGGCAGTCAGAGAGAACGATTCAAGCCTTAGAGGATATGCTGCGGGCCGTGGTGCTAGATCGAGGCGTAGGTTGGGAAGAAGTGTTGCCCTTGGTAGAGTTCGCTTACAACAATAGTTACCAAGCGACTATCAAGATGGCTCCATATGAGGCATTGTATGGAAAGAAGTGTAGATCGCCACTTTATTGGGATGAAGTGGGTGAGAGAAGAATTCTCGGACCAGACTCTGTAGAAGAGATGATAGAGATTGTTCGACAAATCCGTGGGAGGATCAAGGAGGCGCAGGATCGACAGAAATCATACGCCGATGCTCGGAGGACCGATCTACAATTCGAATCTGGAGAGAAAGTTTTTCTGAAGGTTGCCCCTTCTAAAGGAATAACTCGATTTGGAGTGAAAGGAAAGCTGAGACCCCGATTTATCGGACCGTATGAGATTTTGGATAGAGTCGGTGCGGTAGCCTATAGATTGGCTCTACCACCAAGCTTGGGAAATGTGCACAATGTCTTCCATGTGTCACAATTGAGGAAGTATGTGTTTGACCCCACACACATAGTTCACCAAGAAGAGATGATGATCCTAAATCCCGATCTAAGCTATGAGGAGAAGCCCGAGGCCATTTTGGATCGAAGGGTGCAAGAATTGAGGAATAAGTCAATTGTTTCGGTGAAGGTACGGTGGAGGAATCATGGAGTCGAAGAAGCAACATGGGAATTAGAAGATAAGATGAGAGAGAAGTTTCCGGAGCTGTTTGAATGATCTAGGAAAATTTCGGGACGAAATTTTTTTTAAGGTGGGAGGAATGTAATATCCGGAAAAAAAAAATGTGTTGAATATTGTTTTTTATTAAGGAATGAATTTTGTGAATATCTTGTTTAAGATATGGTTTGGTAAGTCTTAATTGATTTATATTATTTTTGGGGATATGATTATTTACCTAAGCAAAATGTTTTTGGGATAATTAATTAAGCTTTGAATTAAAATCCTAATTAACAAATTAAACCCCTCTCTCCCTATTTTCGAAACCCCTCCCCCTCACCCCACTATTTTCTCAACCTCCCCACTCCCACATAACCGATACATTATCCCCTTTCCAATCACAATCATCGGTTTCTCTCATCTCCCTCTCGCTTTTGTTCTCAACACCGGTAAGGTCTCTCTCTCTCTTTCTCCCTCTCGGTTCTCACCTTTCCCCCACTCACTCCCTCTCATTGATTTCTTGAATTCATCAAGGTATCACACTCTCACGTACCGATTTGGAGTCGGAGTAGGGAAGGCTTTCGAACTACATTTGAACTCTTCGAGAAGGTAGCCCAAAACCCTATTTCCATACCCGAACCACATGCATTTAGGACGTTTTGAATGTTTTAGATGCTGAATAGGTTTTGTGTTCATGTGTTTGTGTGGGGTATGTTTTCGGTGGTGACTGACAGTGGGTTCCGACCCCTTTTTGACTGATCAAACGATCTCTTTTCAGTACGAAATTTTAACTGTATAAACCTTGGTGTGTCTTCTGTGTGGTGTTAAAATTTCAGCTTCATTGGATCAAGACATGAAGAGGCAATTTTGGTGGAACGGTATGAAAAAGCATGTTGCAGCATTTGTGGAGAGATGCCTAGCATGTCAACAAGTAAAGGCGCTACACCAACGGCCCTATGGGAGATTGCAACCCCTCGAGGTTCCAGAATGGAAGTGGGAACATATTGCAATGGACTTTGTGACAGGACTGCCAAAATCCCAGCGAGGAAACACTGTGATTTGGGTGATTATAGATCGCCTCACCAAATCTGCTCATTTTGTACCGGTTCGTGCTACCTATGGATCCAACCAGTTGGCTAAGATATATGTGCGGGAGGTTATACGTCTGCATGGAGTACCAGCGACAATTACATCCGATCGCGATGCTAAATTTACTTCTAGATTTTGGACGAGCCTGCAGCGCGAGTTGGGGACTAAGTTGAATTTTAGTACTGCCTTCCACCCACAAACCGATGGGCAGTCAGAGAGAACGATTCAAGCCTTAGAGGATATGCTGCGGGCCGTGGTGCTAGATCGAGGCGTAGGTTGGGAAGAAGTGTTGCCCTTGGTAGAGTTCGCTTACAACAATAGTTACCAAGCGACTATCAAGATGGCTCCATATGAGGCATTGTATGGAAAGAAGTGTAGATCGCCACTTTATTGGGATGAAGTGGGTGAGAGAAGAATTCTCGGACCAGACTCTGTAGAAGAGATGATAGAGATTGTTCGACAAATCCGTGGGAGGATCAAGGAGGCGCAGGATCGACAGAAATCATACGCCGATGCTCGGAGGACCGATCTACAATTCGAATCTGGAGAGAAAGTTTTTCTGAAGGTTGCCCCTTCTAAAGGAATAACTCGATTTGGAGTGAAAGGAAAGCTGAGACCCCGATTTATCGGACCGTATGAGATTTTGGATAGAGTCGGTGCGGTAGCCTATAGATTGGCTCTACCACCAAGCTTGGGAAATGTGCACAATGTCTTCCATGTGTCACAATTGAGGAAGTATGTGTTTGACCCCACACACATAGTTCACCAAGAAGAGATGATGATCCTAAATCCCGATCTAAGCTATGAGGAGAAGCCCGAGGCCATTTTGGATCGAAGGGTGCAAGAATTGAGGAATAAGTCAATTGTTTCGGTGAAGGTACGGTGGAGGAATCATGGAGTCGAAGAAGCAACATGGGAATTAGAAGATAAGATGAGAGAGAAGTTTCCGGAGCTGTTTGAATGATCTAGGAAAATTTCGGGACGAAATTTTTTTTAAGGTGGGAGGAATGTAATATCCGGAAAAAAAAAATGTGTTGAATATTGTTTTTTATTAAGGAATGAATTTTGTGAATATCTTGTTTAAGATATGGTTTGGTAAGTCTTAATTGATTTATATTATTTTTGGGGATATGATTATTTACCTAAGCAAAATGTTTTTGGGATAATTAATTAAGCTTTGAATTAAAATCCTAATTAACAAATTAAACCCCTCTCTCCCTATTTTCGAAACCCCTCCCCCTCACCCCACTATTTTCTCAACCTCCCCACTCCCACATAACCGATACATTATCCCCTTTCCAATCACAATCATCGGTTTCTCTCATCTCCCTCTCGCTTTTGTTCTCAACACCGGTAAGGTCTCTCTCTCTCTTTCTCCCTCTCGGTTCTCACCTTTCCCCCACTCACTCCCTCTCATTGATTTCTTGAATTCATCAAGGTATCACACTCTCACGTACCAATTTGGAGTCGGAGTAGGGAAGGCTTTCGAACTACATTTGAACTCTTCGAGAAGGTAGCCCAAAACCCTATTTCCATACCCGAACCACATGCATTTAGGACGTTTTGAATGTTTTAGATGCTGAATAGGTTTTGTGTTCATGTGTTTGTGTGGGGTATGTTTTCGGTGGTGACTGACAGTGGGTTCCGACCCCTTTTTGACTGATCAAACGATCTCTTTTCAGTACGAAATTTTAACTGTATAAACCTTGGTGTGTCTTCTGTGTGGTGTTAAAATTTCAGCTTCATTGGATCAAGACATGAAGAGGCAATTTTGGTGGAACGGTATGAAAAAGCATGTTGCAGCATTTGTGGAGAGATGCCTAGCATGTCAACAAGTAAAGGCGCTACACCAACGGCCCTATGGGAGATTGCAACCCCTCGAGGTTCCAGAATGGAAGTGGGAACATATTGCAATGGACTTTGTGACAGGACTGCCAAAATCCCAGCGAGGAAACACTGTGATTTGGGTGATTATAGATCGCCTCACCAAATCTGCTCATTTTGTACCGGTTCGTGCTACCTATGGATCCAACCAGTTGGCTAAGATATATGTGCGGGAGGTTATACGTCTGCATGGAGTACCAGCGACAATTACATCCGATCGCGATGCTAAATTTACTTCTAGATTTTGGACGAGCCTGCAGCGCGAGTTGGGGACTAAGTTGAATTTTAGTACTGCCTTCCACCCACAAACCGATGGGCAGTCAGAGAGAACGATTCAAGCCTTAGAGGATATGCTGCGGGCCGTGGTGCTAGATCGAGGCGTAGGTTGGGAAGAAGTGTTGCCCTTGGTAGAGTTCGCTTACAACAATAGTTACCAAGCGACTATCAAGATGGCTCCATATGAGGCATTGTATGGAAAGAAGTGTAGATCGCCACTTTATTGGGATGAAGTGGGTGAGAGAAGAATTCTCGGACCAGACTCTGTAGAAGAGATGATAGAGATTGTTCGACAAATCCGTGGGAGGATCAAGGAGGCGCAGGATCGACAGAAATCATACGCCGATGCTCGGAGGACCGATCTACAATTCGAATCTGGAGAGAAAGTTTTTCTGAAGGTTGCCCCTTCTAAAGGAATAACTCGATTTGGAGTGAAAGGAAAGCTGAGACCCCGATTTATCGGACCGTATGAGATTTTGGATAGAGTCGGTGCGGTAGCCTATAGATTGGCTCTACCACCAAGCTTGGGAAATGTGCACAATGTCTTCCATGTGTCACAATTGAGGAAGTATGTGTTTGACCCCACACACATAGTTCACCAAGAAGAGATGATGATCCTAAATCCCGATCTAAGCTATGAGGAGAAGCCCGAGGCCATTTTGGATCGAAGGGTGCAAGAATTGAGGAATAAGTCAATTGTTTCGGTGAAGGTACGGTGGAGGAATCATGGAGTCGAAGAAGCAACATGGGAATTAGAAGATAAGATGAGAGAGAAGTTTCCGGAGCTGTTTGAATGATCTAGGAAAATTTCGGGACGAAATTTTTTTTAAGGTGGGAGGAATGTAATATCCGGAAAAAAAAAATGTGTTGAATATTGTTTTTTATTAAGGAATGAATTTTGTGAATATCTTGTTTAAGATATGGTTTGGTAAGTCTTAATTGATTTATATTATTTTTGGGGATATGATTATTTACCTAAGCAAAATGTTTTTGGGATAATTAATTAAGCTTTGAATTAAAATCCTAATTAACAAATTAAACCCCTCTCTCCCTATTTTCGAAACCCCTCCCCCTCACCCCACTATTTTCTCAACCTCCCCACTCCCACATAACCGATACATTATCCCCTTTCCAATCACAATCATCGGTTTCTCTCATCTCCCTCTCGCTTTTGTTCTCAACACCGGTAAGGTCTCTCTCTCTCTTTCTCCCTCTCGGTTCTCACCTTTCCCCCACTCACTCCCTCTCATTGATTTCTTGAATTCATCAAGGTATCACACTCTCGCGTACCGATTTGGAGTCGGAGTAGGGAAGGCTTTCGAACTACATTTGAACTCTTCGAGAAGGTAGCCCAAAACCCTATTTCCATACCCGAACCACATGCATTTAGGACGTTTTGAATGTTTTAGATGCTGAATAGGTTTTGTGTTCATGTGTTTGTGTGGGGTATGTTTTCGGTGGTGACTGACAGTGGGTTCCGACCCCTTTTTGACTGATCAAACGATCTCTTTTCAGTACGAAATTTTAACTGTATAAACCTTGGTGTGTCTTCTGTGTGGTGTTAAAATTTCAGCTTCATTGGATCAAGACATGAAGAGGCAATTTTGGTGGAACGGTATGAAAAAACATGTTGCAGCATTTGTGGAGAGATGCCTAGCATGTCAACAAGTAAAGGCGCTACACCAACGGCCCTATGGGAGATTGCAACCCCTCGAGGTTCCAGAATGGAAGTGGGAACATATTGCAATGGACTTTGTGACAGGACTGCCAAAATCCCAGCGAGGAAACACTGTGATTTGGGTGATTATAGATCGCCTTACCAAATCTGCTCATTTTGTACCGGTTCGTGCTACCTATGGATCCAACCAGTTGGCTAAGATATATGTGCGGGAGGTTATACGTCTGCATGGAGTACCAGCGACAATTACATCCGATCGCGATGCTAAATTTACTTCTAGATTTTGGACGAGCCTGCAGCGCGAGTTGGGGACTAAGTTGAATTTTAGTACTACCTTCCACCCACAAACCGATGGGCAGTCAGAGAGAACGATTCAAGCCTTAGAGGATATGCTGCGGGCCGTGGTGCTAGATCGAGGCGTAGGTTGGGAAGAAGTGTTGCCCTTGGTAGAGTTCGCTTACAACAATAGTTACCAAGCGACTATCAAGATGGCTCCATATGAGGCATTGTATGGAAAGAAGTGTAGATCGCCACTTTATTGGGATGAAGTGGGTGAGAGAAGAATTCTCGGACCAGACTCTGTAGAAGAGATGATAGAGATTGTTCGACAAATCCGTGGGAGGATCAAGGAGGCGCAGGATCGACAGAAATCATACGCCGATGCTCGGAGGACCGATCTACAATTCGAATCTGGAGAGAAAGTTTTTCTGAAGGTTGCCCCTTCTAAAGGAATAACTCGATTTGGAGTGAAAGGAAAGCTGAGACCCCGATTTATCGGACCGTATGAGATTTTGGATAGAGTCGGTGCGGTAGCCTATAGATTGGCTCTACCACCAAGCTTGGGAAATGTGCACAATGTCTTCCATGTGTCACAATTGAGGAAGTATGTGTTTGACCCCACACACATAGTTCACCAAGAAGAGATGATGATCCTAAATCCCGATCTAAGCTATGAGGAGAAGCCCGAGGCCATTTTGGATCGAAGGGTGCAAGAATTGAGGAATAAGTCAATTGTTTCGGTGAAGGTACGGTGGAGGAATCATGGAGTCGAAGAAGCAACATGGGAATTAGAAGATAAGATGAGAGAGAAGTTTCCGGAGCTGTTTGAATGATCTAGGAAAATTTCGGGACGAAATTTTTTTAAGGTGGGAGGAATGTAATATCCGGAAAAAAAAAATGTGTTGAATATTGTTTTTTATTAAGGAATGAATTTTGTGAATATCTTGTTTAAGATATGGTTTGGTAAGTCTTAATTGATTTATATTATTTTTGGGGATATGATTATTTACCTAAGCAAAATGTTTTTGGGATAATTAATTAAGCTTTGAATTAAAATCCTAATTAACAAATTAAACCCCTCTCTCCCTATTTTCGAAACCCCTCCCCCTCACCCCACTATTTTCTCAACCTCCCCACTCCCACATAACCGATACATTATCCCCTTTCCAATCACAATCATCGGTTTCTCTCATCTCCCTCTCGCTTTTGTTCTCAACACCGGTAAGGTCTCTCTCTCTCTTTCTCCCTCTCGGTTCTCACCTTTCCCCCACTCACTCCCTCTCATTGATTTCTTGAATTCATCAAGGTATCACACTCTCGCGTACCGATTTGGAGTCGGAGTAGGGAAGGCTTTCGAACTACATTTGAACTCTTCGAGAAGGTAGCCCAAAACCCTATTTCCATACCCGAACCACATGCATTTAGGACGTTTTGAATGTTTTAGATGCTGAATAGGTTTTGTGTTCATGTGTTTGTGTGGGGTATGTTTTCGGTGGTGACTGACAGTGGGTTCCGACCCCTTTTTGACTGATCAAACGATCTCTTTTTAGTACGAAATTTTAACTGTATAAACCTTGGTGTGTCTTCTGTGTGGTGTTAAAATTTCAGCTTCATTGGAGGTCGAGTGATTTTATAATGATTTTTGTAAGTAAACTGCGCAGTTCTGCGAGATGTACGTTTCTGGGTGATGTGTTTTTGTGCAATGGGTGTGAATCTGGGTGTTTTGATATTGTGATGTATGTGGGTGTGTTTGGCCAAGGGATGGCTCGGAGGAAACAGCGTTTGGTTCGAGTGGTTTGGGTGTGTTGGCCGAGAGTTTTAGGGTTTGGCCTAGGGTGGTGTTGTGGAGAGTTTTGGAGGGTTGATCTCATGTTTTCGGGTGTGTTTTGGGATGTAGAATGTGTGTTGTGAATGTCGTATAAGGTTTGAGAATCGTTGGTTGGGGGAAAGTAGGTGTGTGCACGTGACCGAGCCAGGTGCCGAGTCAGTGCCGAGACAGGTGCCGAGCCAGGTGCCGAGTCAGTGCCGAGACATGTGCCGAGCCAGGTGCCGAGACAGGCGGCCGAGGTACCGAGCCAGACGCCGAGACATGTGCCGAGCCAGGTGCCGAGACATGTGCTCGGCCAGGTGCCGAGACAGGCGGCCGAGGGACCGAGCCAGACGGCCGAGACATCCGGACGAGGTGCCGAGCCAGGACCGAGCCTGGCGGCCGAGACAGCCGGCCGAGGTACCGAGCCAGGCGGCCGAGACAGTCGGCCGAGACACCGAGCCAGGCCGAGACGCCGAGACAGCAACCGAGCCAGGCTCGGCCAGGTGCCGAGACAGGCGGCCGAGGTACCGAGCCAGGCCGAGACGCCGAGCCTTTTTCCGAACCTTTTCCGAGCCAAGTGAGCCGTTTGTGCAGTAAGGGTATGCCGGGGGTGTGAGAGTTGTGTGTGTGTCGTGTGCGTGTCTTGGGTACGTGGTATGCGTGTCGGGTGCGTGCATGGTGTGTCTCGGACGTGTGTTTCTGTGTGCTTGACTTTTAGGATGTTGTTAAGTGTGTGTATGTGTAATGTGCTAGATATTGAAGTCATCCACGTAGAAAACATGCATTGTTGACTAAGTCTCGTCTTCCCTGAGTCTAATCATGATTCTCACTTATCTTTCAAAAAGGGTGAACTTTTGCGAGGCAATTGTGGTTGAAGAAGGAAACTGTTTAAAAGCTAAGCAATTGAGGTGGGCTTTTCTACCCTACTATTTTGTGAGTTATCTTTAATACGGACGCTGTTCCGGAAATGTTTATGGAGGTGAACTGTTTGTCTTGCCAACTGTTTTGTTTTGAAACCTATCTGAAGTGGTTTTACCACATATGTTTAATCGAATTCGGGTCTGTTGGGCTGCGAACCCTCAGGCTAGTGTACACGAGATCGGGAGCCATCTGAGAGCAAGTTGGCCGGTCTAGTTGACCTGGGGTGTGGCCACGCCCCTTGTCACCCGTTGGATCAGATAGTGTATGATGGTGGGAATAAGGGTGGCAATGTCTGAAAATGACTGCGCAGTCGAATTTATGAAATATGTTTTAGTGTACTTGGGTTATTTTCTTTACACGTAAAACCCCAAGGTTACACTGATATGGCATGACAAACTATGATTTTGGCGTGTGTCCCCTGAGTGCAATAAGTACTCAGCCCTGCATGTTGTTTTCTTAATGTGCAGGTTGAGCGACGATGGGGGATGTCGGATGTCGAGCAATTAAAGTCAAAATTGTGTTTTTACTTTGCCTTTTGGATGGTGTCGTGTCGTCATACCCGGCATTATCTATCTCTTGGTCTTTTCCGCTACTTTGTAATCCGATACAATGTTTTTATTTAAACTCTGATTACTTTAACTTTAGTAATGTCGTCACAGTACAATGTTTGAAGTGAACTTTCTTTTATTAAAATGTTTTCGGGTCAAGTATTCTTGTTCTCCCCCTTTCTTCCCCGCTTCTTTATTCCTCCCCTAGTCGCGGTCCACCGTACTTCCTATCCTTAGGAAAAGCGGGCGTGACAGAATCTCAAGAACCAAACACACTACAAATTTAATCTCGGATACAATCTTGCAAACCGAACGCCCCCTACATATATAAAAGGAGAATTTTGGAAATATTTATAAAACTGCCATTTGAAATTAAAAATATAATTTGATTAAAACTGATTTTTGTTAATAACTTGTAGTACATCTCAATTGGCATTTTCAGTTATAGATGTATAGATGATACTAGTAAATACTCCCTCCGTCCCGCACTACTCGCACTTATTTCCTTTTTGGGCGTCCCAAGTTACTTGCACTCTTTCCATTTCTAGTAAAAAAATTTCACCTACAGCCGTCATTTTTTACTTTCCTATACACTCATTCCTTAATCTCCGAGCCGAAAAGGAAATGAGCGAGTAGCTCGGGACGGAGGGAGTATATAGTAACCCACATCTTTCAATTAGAATTATCAAAATGATACAGTAACAGTTATTTATAGTTAGAGCCTAGAGGGCCAATTTAAACTCATGTCGCCAATTCTACCGTTTTTATTTATAAAAACTAAATAGGAATAAGAAGAGACATATTGAGCTGATAATACAATTTTTAGACAATTTCTGATAATTTAAAACATATAAAAATGAGAGAGCAGGACATCAATAGAAGATGAGACGAAGAGTTCCTAAATAACCGAATCTGCTCGGCGGATTAATAGAGGGAAAACAAAGCATAAAATAATTACTTCAATCGAAATCGAGAGAAATGTTGTCCATAATATTAGCAACAATCTCTTTAGACTGCTTGAGCAAGGCGACGCTGCTATGCAGCTTCTTCCTCTTCTCCGTCACCGATGGCAGCTCGTCCAACATCCTCGCCCGCCTGTTCCCCTGTGGTCCCACCACCTCATCAATTATCTCCTTATTCACCATCTTCCCTATGCTGAACAATAAGTGCAGCACCATGTTATCCACCATCCTCCCCGTCACCACCTCCCAATATGCAGCCATCCTCATCTTCATATCGTACGCTGCTTGCACCGCATCCGCGTTCACGCCCCACAGATGTGCAATGTTGATCTCCCCGAACCCGCTCACAGCTGCAAGCGGGAAATTGCCTCGGATCCGCTCCATGAATCCGTTCTGCTCCGCCATCAGCTTGTTCCACGACGCCGTGTACGCCCCGTTGCACGTGTAGTCGGAGAGCTTCTCCATCTCCACCAGATCGGAGATCCACTCCTCGAAATTAGGTTTTGCGCCGCTCGTCTGGTGCATGAGATCAGCTGCGGGTAGTTGTCGCAGTGCTTCAGCAGGACGGAGATCACTACACTCTGGATGTAATTCCATATCTTCTCCGAGTAATCGAACGGCGTCGTCGATATCTCCTTCACTTTCTTCGCGAGCAGAGTGCGGAATGCGGATTCAGGTATGAAATTGGGGAGGCCGACAGATCGGCTTTCTTCTAAAACCTTCATTTCATCGACCAGAAAATTGTCGTTGCCGTCGCCGGATTTGGCAGATCGGAGCTCCTCGGAGTATTTGTTGAGCATTTCAGCTAATCTAGCGGAGGAGTGCATATTATCATCTGCGGGATACTCATCGAACTCGCCTTGTAGCAATATCTTCCTCAGAGATTCTCTAGCAGAGCAGAGAATGTTCATGAACGCAGTCATTGCTTCGCTGATTGAACTCAGATGCTGAGGCATCTTATTCAGCTCTTCCAGATTAGCCGAGAGCTTCTCGTTGATTTTACGCACGACCTCAGGCAAGCATTTGACGATGATGTTGGCCTGAATGGTCGTCAACCTCTCCGCCAAAGCAGAGATTCCAACAATGGATTTATCTATCCGTGAAAGCAGATGATTATTCTCGAAGAGCTTCGCCTCTTCTGCCCGAGCTTCTTCATAGACGCAGACGTAGCCGACGATGTTGACATCGTCGGCGAAGATCTTCTCAAGCAGCCCCTCCGGCGACTTATCAGCCTTGGTTACGACGGCGAGAGTCCTATGCCCGGTTTTGTCCACTCTCTGCGACATCCGAATCGACTCACGCGTGGGAAAATCGACGCCGGCGGATAAGACGTTGAGTATTATGCTCTCCTCCGGCGTGATGTACTTCATGATAATGTCAGAGATCTGCTCGGAGATATCCTCCGGCTGGCCTTTGACCAGAACCCTAGTTATCCCGGGGAGATCGATCATGGTGAGATCGGGCACGCCTTTCTTCTTGACGACGAGAGTCAATGGAGTGTTGGAGATGCCCTTCCCTTTGCCGGCGATCTCCTGAGTTGTGTACATGATTTCATCGACGACGTTAGCCTTGTCGGTTTGGACGGTTTTGCCGTTGAACTCAAGGGAGAGGTGAGGGCGGAGATCGGAGTGGTTTTTGAGGCTCAGGGTATCCACTATGGAGTGGACGCGGCTATAGCCGCGAGGATGGGCATTCGGCGGGCGGCCTATAGTGAGGAGGTTGGCGGATGGGCGATCGCCGGGTGCGGGGCGAGGACGCGGCGGGGGGGGACATAGCCGGGCCTATAGGCGCGGCGGCTACAGTGCGGACATCCGCCGCGGCGCATGCGGCGCGATTTAAAATTTTTTTTTTCCTCTATAAATACCACTCCCCACCACCTATTTTTCACCATTTTCACAAAATCCATCCACTCACTACCTACACAACCACTCTCTAAAAAATGCACCGAGGTGACGACGAATCACCCGACTCTCAGGAATCGGAATATGACAGCAATCCATCAAACCCCTCGGCCTATCCTTCGCAGCCATCGGGTTTTGGCGGATATGATTCTCAGCTGTCGGGCTTTGGCGGATATGCGCCTCCGTCCCAGCATTGGAGTTGGAATCAATCTCCCCCACCATGGGCATCAAGTCCACCCCTTCCTCCATCTCAGTCATGGAGGTCTTCTCCAACTCCGCCACCTTTACAGCGGAATCTGAGTCGTTCCGCATTTGGAGATTACAGACCCAACCTAGACGCGCTTCACCAGCCGCGTCCAGGTTTCCCTTTCCAAGCCAGCCAATCTCCGTTCACCGAAGCAGATCAAGACACATTTGATACTATGATGGGTCTGCTCAGTTCTGGCATCCCAGATACGCCGGCAGCACGGGTGGAAACGCCCGTTCCGACCCGAGGAGGTAGCGGCAGTCGGGGCGGATGCGGTAGGGGTGGAGGCGGCAGTCGTGGCACCGGCCACGTCGGTGGGCGCACGGGCAGCGGGGCCGGCATTCCGAGTGGCGAGGGCAGTGGCACTGGCGGTAGCGGTGGCTCTGGTTCTGGGTCCAACCGGGGCAAGCCATACACCAAAGACGAGAGCATTGCCGTGGCGAAGGCTTGGGATGCTATCACTTCGGACCCCGTGGTGGGCATAGATCAGGCCGGGGGGAGCTTTTGGAGGCGCGACCCAGAACAACTTCGGAAAAAGTGGGGTAGGATTCTCCATGCGACCAAGCGGTTCGCGTCCATATACGAGAACAACATTCGCCACGCTGAGAGTGGCCGCAGCGCAGCAGATGTTAAGAACCTGTCTGAGGGCCAATACCACACCGAGGGCTGGCCGAAGTTCACCTTGTGGGAAGAGTATCTTGTCCTCGCGGATTGTCCGAAATTCAGGTCGATCGTGGCGCACGAGGTGGGAACAGCTCCTGGGCCAAAGCGCACAAGGCACAACCTTGCCGGCGACTACAGTAGTGGAAGCGGATCGCAAGAGTTCGAGCAGTCCGACGAACAAGTCGAAGAGCCAGCCGATACTCACACTAGGCGACGACGGCCCATGGGACAACAGGCCACTATCCGCAGCGCCAGAGGGGGTAGAAGTGCCTCTCGCCTATCGGCCGGCGCGTCCGGATCGCGCATCCACCAGCCCGCCCCAATCCCACAGCCCACGGTGCAACCCCACGAGGTATTGGCCAATACCATAGACGTGCAGTTGATGCAACAACTGCAAGACGTATGCAGGTCATACGCAGGGGAAACTGACCCGTACGTTAGGAACGTCTGCAAGAGGCTCATCACTCGGATTGAGAGTCGACTGGGGTTGGTTGATAATGCACCTGGGGATACCGCGGCCGGCAGCAGCGAGAGGGGAGGAGGAGAAGAAGAAGAAGAAGAAGAGGGAGACGAGGAAGTCGACTCCGACACCGAGTAGACGGTGGCGGAGTTTTGTAGTTGTATTTTATTTTAATTATTCGTTGTATAATTTTACCGGTTTGCAATACAACGAATATTCGGCCCTAATTACCTCGTTTTCTAGTTATTTACACTGTGATTATTTAAATTACATTTGCTTGAAACTAAAAATATTTTAAAATGAAAATTGATTATAAAATTTGGGGGCTATTGGAGGTGTCCACTATAGTGGCGGAAATAGAATTTTGGGGATGTGGACAACAAAATTGGGGCTATGGACAAAAACTGGGGCGGGGTTATTGGGCGTGTCCGCCTTATAGTGGACACCCTTAGCAGCGGGGCGCCCTAAGGCGCGCCACGTCATCAGTTTTATCCTCCTACCCTCACCTGCAGTGGGGCGCCCTAAGGTGCGCCCTAAGGCGCGCCCTATGCATTTTTTTTGAATATTTAAATAACTACAAAATTTATGAAAAAATTTCATTTCATTTATAAAAATTAATACATTACAATACGAATTATAAAAAATACGCAAACTCAGCGACGGTGGTTACGGGCCCACACTTCTTCAACCATGTCGTTCATGAGCTGAGCATGGTCTTGTTGGTTGCGCATTGAGGCCTGTCTAACTAGAACCTCATTGAAGCCCGACGGTAATCCTCTAACGGGGGGCTCGGTCACCGTGCTGGACGAGCTAGATGCACTGTCATCTTCGTTCCAATCGGTGATGCTTCCGCCTTCATTCTCGACTATCATGTTGTGCTTGATTATGCACGCGTACATGACATCGGCGATGACTTCCTTGAACCAGAAACGAGCCGGCCCTTTCACAATTGCCCACCGTGTTTGGAGCACACCAAATGCCCGCTCGACATCATTCCTCGCCGACTTCTGCTTCTGCGCAAATAAAACCCTCTTCTCACCAATTGGGCAGTTGATCGTCTTCACAAAAACAGGCCACCGTGGGTAGATGCCATCGGCCAAGTAGTACCCCATGTGGTATTGGCGTCTGTTGGCAGTGAACTCGATGGTCGGGCCGTTGCCATTACATTGCTCGGCGAAGAGGGTGGATGAGTTGAGGACGTTAATGTCGTTGTTCGACCCGGCTACGCCGAAGTGAGCATGCCAGATCCAGAGCCGATGGTCAGCAACGGCTTCGAGGATCATCGTCGGGTGGTTGCCCTTGTATTCACGAGTGAATTGACCTCTCCAAGCCGTCGGACAATTCTTCCACTGCCAGTGCATACAGTCGATGCTCCCTAGCATCCCAGGAAAGTCGTGCACCGTCTCGTGCATCTGCATCAGACCCTGGCAATCAGTGACAGTCGGCTTGCGCAAATAAGTGTCGCTGTAGGCCTCCACAAGCCCCCTACAAAAGTTCCTCAGGCACTCGCGGCCTGTTGTTTCCCCCACGTGGAGGTATTCGTCGAATATATCCGCCGTGGTGCCGTAGGCCAACTGACGGATTGCAGCCGTGCACTTCTGCAATGGTGTAAGGCCGGGTTTGCCGATGCCGTCTTCCCGATACGTGAAGTATTCATCACGTGACGACAACGTCCGCACAATGCTGAGAAAAAGGTACCGCGACATTCTAAACCGGCGGCGAAAAACAGTCGGCCCCCACCGTGGTCGATCGGCAAAATAGTCTTCAACCAGACGTTGGTGAGCTGCCGCGTAATCGCGTGGGACATACGTCCGACGTCGAATAGGCCTATGGACCTGCTCGGCCGCTGCCGCCTCCGCCGCCTCGCGCTGCATTTCCACAAAGCATGCCGCCATGGCCTCTTCAACGGCTGCATCTAAGGCTTCAGATGTCGAACTACTTGGTTCCGAGGAACTAGAACTATTGGTGTCGTCGCCGGGGTTCATTTTCGTATGTGAGAGAGGTAGAATCGTGAGAGATGAGCGAAATGAGAGAGGCGATATGTTCGTATACACAAGTGAATGAGAAACGAGGTTAAAATAGGAAAATCAAAAATGCGTGGCATCGTCCTCGACCATCGTCCGCCGATCCCACAGTGGAGCGGACGATAGGCCATCGTCCGCGCTATACGCCGCGGACGATCTATCCGGCGTGTGCTTCGGCCGCGCCCGATGGTAGGCACCCACAATGGTGCCATCGTCCGTGCCCGAGGACATCGGGCATGCCATCGGGCGCCCCATTGTGGGTGCCCTTATGTACTACTCCACTTAACTTTAACATTAGTAGGAACCATAAACAGAGTGTGTTGTGAGTTCTGATAGAACTTAGAAGTGCATACAAAATTATACTCCTACTTATTTTATTAAATTGAATTATGTACTACTCCACTTAACTTTAACATTAGTAGGAAGTAGGAACCATAAACAGAGTGGTTTTGTCTATATGCTTTTTCCCCGCCAATCAAAGGACATGCAGCCTCACTTTTCTCTGTTTTCTTAATCAAGGAACTTTTGCTTTAGTTGACCATACATTTACTATATATTCCCACACCCACTCTAGGTGGAGCATCTATAATTACTCCCTCCGTCCCGGATAATTCGTCTCACTTTGACCAGGCATGGATTTTAAAAAATGTAATAAAAAGTGAGTTGAAAAAGTTAGTGGAATGTGAGTTCTATTTTTATAGTATTAGTTTTATAGTAAAATGTGAGTAGGAATGAATTAGTGGAATATGGGGTCTACTACCAAAAATTGTAAAAGTGAAATAGGACAAATTATGTAGGACGGACCGAAATGGAAAAATGGAACAAATTATCCGGGACGGAGGGAGTAGTATTTTAATAAAAGAAATTATTTTTTTTGGATGAATGGTCGACGTTATGATGAGATTGAGAGGGGTAAATTCTAAATTTATCATAATATGCTCTCTTTTTTTTTTGTAACGTCGACAATTCTCTCACAATATAGCATATATATCACCTCTCTTGTAGATCTCAGTCTCGAGGAAAAAAAATACAATCAATTAACATAAAATAAAATTTGGGAGTTGAACATTAGAAAGATGTACTGTATAATATAGTATCTGCACACAGAGTAGAACATCCAAAAATATGAGGGAAGCCTTTTAGCTAGGAAATTTTCGCCATCTCAACTTCTGTAACTGGATAGAAACAACATAAATCAGTACAGAGTCCAGTGCATCAACAAAATTCATTACGACCATAAGAGGAAGGAAGTTGTTTTTGGTCAATGTCGAATAATCAAGGTGAACGAACAACTCGATTCACCACAGAGTCCAGTGCATCAACATGTCTCCTGAGAATTTTTCTGATACATAGACTTAAGGAAGCAAACGAGTACATTCCACCAAATCACAATCTATAATATTATACGCACATGAAGAAAGTATAAGAGGAGAGTATCATGGGAGACGGCTAAGAACTAGCACTCGGCCATCTGTGACAGGGGAAATTTAGATCTGATCCTACTTTAGTGTCAACATATGCAGTGATATGACAGGTTGTAATGATTTATAAGTATTTGCAACACAAATTCCTATATGAGGGAGTTTAGACAAAAGAAGAGAATGAAAAACAAAGGATACAATTTTGTTGCGAGAGCATCCATGTCTTTCATCTCTTCATTTAATCTGAAATAAGTAATAACAAAAAATATAATCAGAAAAGAAAACAAAGAAAAGCGTGTGGTATATAACTACTCTGATATACTCAGACTGCTTAAGACTTAGAATTTCAACAAATACCAGAGGGTCTGCCAGGTCCACAATTCGTCATTCTAGAAGGTTTGCTTAGGAAACACTATATTCTTAATGTATGAATTAATGATGTAAACTGGAGCCGATCATAAAGTGTGTTTTAACCAGTTTGGATCAGAAAAACACAGAATTGTTTTCCTTCCTAAACTCAAAATTGAAAGGCGTAAGATCTTTCAACAACTCTGGGAATAACAGAACTCAAAATGGAAGATGTTTTTTCATATAATTAAAATCTAAACAAGGTGTGATTTGTTATCATTCATAAGTTTGACTTCAGCTATAAGTTCAACTTATAAGATGAAGTAACAAGAATGAACTAGTCCCACTTCCCAGTACGTTAATTTTTCTGGGGTAGGTTGTACTTTGGTGAATGAAAGTTTTGAAGGGGTTTACCAAATCACAAGTAGACAGTTTCTCAAGTACGTCCTTGTCGAGATGTTTAGACTTTAGAGATATTAGATTAGTGGTTTAAAATCAGACCCAACTTCAATCGTCACGAACGAGTGTACACGATTGTGCAGATATAATCCTTGAAAAGAGTCATCTACTCGAACTATAAATATGTATGTAACAAGAACCAAACCTCAGACAAGAGTTTATGTATCGATTTCCCTTTGTTGATGCATCAAGCACTGCAGTACAACAGCCAAAAAAAGGCAATTTTAAGATCCATATAGAGCTCACGAGTTATTGATGTTAGAAAAACATAGAAGACATAAATCCTGAACCCTTACGCCTCAGAGATAACCTAAGTAAGAGCTTAACGGAGTGTTTACTTTGAATGATGCATAAATATATAGAGTACTAATACTCAATCATATGATACTTATTGTCAATCTAATCTACCACCCAAAATAAACGCCCCACAATAGAACCAATGCCTCGAGAAGAACATAAGAAAAGCTAGCAGAGGAAATAGTATGAATTTTTTTCAAAAAAAAGGTACCCCTCACACTGAGGGTAACAAATGAAGAGACAAGAGGACAAATTTAGGATAATAACATAAGTTACATAACTTGGACAACTATGACAAGGCTTGCTTTCCTAATTAACTAATGTGAAGCTTTAATTTACCACATTCTTGAAGGCGTCCAGCTGCATCACTGAAGCAGTTCATGTGTTCAACCGTAGAGCCAGTAGCCTAAAAATTACAATCTCCTGATTAGAATAGTTGCACCAGATATTAGAACAAGACAGGAGAAACTGCAAGCTAAATCAAGTCCATATAGGCTAATTAATTTAACCAACTTTTATTATTTTTGTGACGCCTTTCTTGAACAGCGAAGCATATAAACTAAAACTAACATGTATTTCAGCATTATGAGGCGTAGAGCAAATAGTGTCAAGAACACGAAAAAACTGCACATCTTTAAATAGCATTGATCAATGACCTTCACTTCAATACAAAATAGCCTCTCTCGCTTGTCATACGATCATGTGTTGTTGATATTGAAATCAAGCAAGAACCCTAATGAATACTTCCACACGTCAATTGAGCAAAGTTAAACACAAAAATGCATAACACAAAAATGAAATGTGAAATCACCACGCAGCCAGCAAATCAAAACTATATAGAGATTTTTGAAGTCACCAAATTGCTTTGCGATTAGGAACGAATCGAATGTCTAATTACAGAAAGCAGAAACCTGTGAGAGTGATTGGCGGAGAGAGCTGAAGAGAGAGGAGAAGCTCTCGGCTATGGCAGCCGAATCCCTCTCCACTGCCTCCAGCGCTTTCAGAATCTCCTTCCTCCGACCGTGCGGCTCCGGCTCCGGCTCCGGCTCCGGCTCCGGCTCCGGCTCAGTCAACGCATCGCCTTGCGCATCTTCCTGGCCTCCGCCGCTGTCGACATGGCAAGGAAAAGTGTGACTGGCCACCGCATTTGAAGCTTTGACCTCTGAGTCGCCAATAATCGTTTCCTCGTTCTCCATTGATGAGGCTTGAGCGTAGAAAGTGGCGCTTTTAAACTGAGCTCAAATGCTTTCACGGAATTGGATAAACTGGAATAGCATCATTACTCATCAGCATTCAGCAGTTGTTGAAGAAGCGATGCAGCCAACCAACGGCGAATCAACAGATAACTCGGATTGCGTTGGGGTATTCGGACAAGGGACGGATTTAGGGATTTGGATTTACAAAAGACTGGGGAAGATGGATTTCGAGGATTTTTTTTCAACATTTCATTTTAATTTCATAATTAAAGTACTACTCCCATTTTTCTATCTTAACTATGCCCTTGATTTCGAGGATTTTTTTTCAACATTTCATTTTAATTTCATAATTAAAGTACTACTCCCATTTTTCTAGCTTAACTATTCCCTTCATAGCTGATGTGAAATTTTTCACCACGAAATTTAAAAAAAATGAATGTTAATAAATAGATAAAAAAGTAAGTGAAATGAAAAGGTAGAGAGAATAAAGTATAAAGTGAATAAAGTACAGATAATAAAGTAAGAGAGAGGAAAGTAAGAGAGAGGAAAATGTTACTACCATATATAGAAATGATTCAACTATGAAGGAACTCCTCGAAATGGAAAAATGACTCAACTATGAAGGAATATTCTTATCTTATGGAGTATTTATTACTCCATAAGATTTTATAATTTTATAATTTATTATTTAATAAATAATAGATTTCATATTTAGTTATACTCCCTCCGTCCCGCACTACTTGCACTTATTTCCTTTCTGGGCGTCCCAAGTTATTTGCACTCTTTCCATTTTTAGTAACAATTTATACCTACAGCCGTAATTGTTGACTTTGTCTATCACTCATTCCTTAATCTCCGTGCCCAAAAAGAAAGGTGCGAGTAGTGTGTGACGGAGGTAGTATTAATTAATAAATCTTATCTTATGGAGTATTATTTAATTTAATTTAAGATATTAACAAAGTGTTATGGGGTTAGTGTGTAATTTAGATAAAATATATATGTATGATTGAAAGTATAAAAAGTTAGTGGGTGAGGAATATTCTTTTGGGTTTGAGTTTAGTGTAAATGGTTGGAGCAAAATCAATATTTAGTGTAACATTTACACTAAAATGAGTTTGAGTTTGGTGGAATGGTTGGAGATGCTCTAAGGCGGGAATACGATTCCAAATTATCGCATTTTTCGCATTACTTGTTTTACCAACTAAAAATATGAAATACTTCTTCAGTCCCATAAAAATATGTGCATTTTCCATTTTCGTCCGTCCCACCAAAATATATGCATTCCATTTTTGGAAAGTTATATTAATTTAATAATATAGGTCCCACTATCCAGTAACATCATTTTAACTATCATTCTTCTTCTCTCTCTTACTTTACTATATCATTCTCCTCCTCCCTCTTATTTTACCAATTTTTTCTTAATTCTCGTATAGTCCTAAATGCATATATATATATATATATATATATATATATATATATATATATATGGTTGTGATCAATGTCGAACCAATTTTAAAGACCGAACTAGAGACCAAATCTGGGCCATTAGATCTAGTTTTTTTGATGAGATGTGCTGCTGTGTAAATTTTTCGGTCTTCATTACAAGCCCATTTACTTCATTGTATAGATTTATTACTTCATTCCGTACGTAATACCTTGAAACTACAACATGTTTTTACTTTCTTCCAGTAGGTTTTGAAATGATTCAACATATGTTTCATTTGAATTCATTGACCTGAGTTTTTACTTTATTTACATTAAAAAATGCAATTTATTCAAGTGCGTTTATTACTTCATTCAGAAACGTTATTACTTCATTGGATAAGGTTTTTACTTCATTCCAGTAGGACTTCACATACTTCATTCCAATAATTTATTGCATCATTCCATGTGTTTATTACATCATATCAGTGTTGTGGCGGTGGTGATAGATATTGTAGAGAGAAAGAACGACACGCAACGGCGAAACCGCATTTACGTACTGGAATGAAGTAATAATCCTACTGGAATGAAGTAAAAACCTACTGGAATGAAGTAAAAACCTACTGGAATGAATTTAAATCTTTGTAACATGTTTGTATGACTTATTTACCTTCGGATGAATTAAAATATCGTGATGAAGGTGAAAATAAATTATAAATTTGTGCCTCTCATTCATAAAAAACTAGATAAAAAACCCTAATTTGGTATGGTTCGGTGGTTCGGTCTTTAAGAGTGGATTTGTGAATAATGGGACTCTATATATATATATATATATATATAGTCCCATTATTCACAAATCTAGTCTTAAAGACCGAACTAGAAACCAAATTAGGGCCCTTAGATCTAATTTTTAATGGATGAGATGAGATGATATAGTGAAAATTTTCGCATTCATTAGGTAGCCAAATTACTTCAACCGATGGTGTTTTTGTCAAATTACATTTATAGTTTATTACTTCATCGAATAGTTTTATTACTTCATTCCAATAGTTAATTACTTGTTATTACTTCATTCCACTTTGAATTTGAATTTGTTTAACTTTTTTTACAAAATTTAAAGCGAATAGAATGTGGAAGTGTTTTTAAAATGAAGTATTTCTTCTTTATTATGATGTATGTCAATGTTGATGAAATTATAACCTCATTTAACAAGGTAAAAGACTGAAGTAATAACTCAATTGAAGTTCAATGAAGTAAAATCCTATTGTGATGAAGTGGTATACTTATTTAATGAAGTAAATGCACATATGAATGAAGTAGTGATCACTCTTCCTCAATCCATTTGTTCAATTATTGGGGCAGAGTTTTGGTTTTCTGAAGCTGAAGGCTCTTCCTTGTACACTGCAGAAATGAAGTATTTGTAGAAGAATTTGGAATCCTACTGGATGAAGTAAAAACCTAGTATAATGAAGTATTAACTTTTTGGAATGAAGTAATAAACCTACTGGAATAAATTGTACTATTATTTACTGAGAATAAAGTAAAAAACCTTGTTCAATGAATTTGAAAGAAACATGTGTTGAATCATGTGAAAACCTATTGGAATGAACTAAAATTCTATTTGAATTAAGTAATGACACATTTGAATGAAGTAATAAACCTACTGGAATAAAGTAAAAATATGTTCATTTCCAATTTATTACGTAAGAGATGGACTGAAGTAATACACTTACTTGAATGAAGTATAAACGTACTAGAATGAAGTAAAAATATATTCATTTTCAATTTATTACGTACTGGATTGAAGTAATAAACCTATTGGAATGAAGTAAACACCTACTAAAATGAAGTAATACCTACTGGAAATAAATTCTGCATTGGTATTTTTCAATTTATTAGTACAATATGTTATACGTCAATATAATAGTCATTTGGTTCTTTTCATTTCTAATATTATTCATTCATTATATATTAATTCATTTAACCAAGCTATTACTTAATTCAGATAGTTCCATCACTTCATCTATTAGTTTGTAATTTATTACTTTATTTATTTATTTTCTGACAATATAATGATACATTTATTTGTTTGTAATTTGTTACTTCATTCCAGTAGTTTTGATACTTCATTTCAGTGGTTAACTACTTCATTACATGTGGTTATAACTTCATCAAGTACGTTATTTAGTTCATTACAAATATAATTTTTCGCAAACTATGCATACAACACGGTTCAATTCATATTACTTCATTACTTGATGTTATTACTCCATCAAGTGCGTTATTTAGTTCATTAAAATTATAATTCTTCAAAAACTATGCATATAATACAATTATGTTCATATCACTTCATTATTTGAGGTTATAACTTCATCAAGTGCGTTATTTAGTTCATTACAATATTAATTATTCTCAAACTATACATACAACACAGTTCTCCAACTGTTCTTCTCCGCTCCCCAAAATTCCTTCAATCTACAGCGACAATTTCCACCAGAAATCCTTCAAAATCAAACCGGACGACGATAAATTGTTCTCGAAGCTTCTCTACCCCGAATCAAGCAATATATGCATTTCTTTTTTGAATAATTCTCCCAAGTAGTATTTTTATTTTGCACTGCATGCTTGCCAGTAATCTGCATCACAACTAAACAATTATCTCCTTTTGCATCTACTTATTCACCACCTTCCCTATGTTGAACAACAAGTGCAGCACCATGTTATCCACCATCCTCCCCGTAACCACCTCCCAATACGCCGACATCCTCATCTTCACGCCCCATAAATGCGCGATGTTGAATTCCCCAAACCCGCTCACCGCCGCCAACGGGAAATTGCAGCGAATCTGTTCCATGAATCTGTTTTGCTCCGCCATTATCTTGTTTCACAATGTTGTGTATGCCTCGCTGCACATGTAATGGGAGAGCTTCTCCATCTCCACCAGATCGGAGATCCACTCCGCAGAGTGGCGCTTCTTCCTCAACTCCGATATAGTGGGGCGGGGATACAGCACGATGGAGGTAGTTGGTGCCGAGGACAGGTGAGAGAGAATTGTAGAGAGAGAAAATTGGATTGGATTTGGGAAGGGAAGAAGAGGTGTATACACGTAACTGCATTATTTTTTGTTCCAAAACTACCCTTTTCTCAATTTAATTAATAATCATTAGATGTGATTAATGGGTGGATGAGATTTGGTCTCTAGTTCGGTCTTTGAGATTGGTTCGACATTGATCACACCTCTATATATATATATATAGAGTCGTGATCATATGATAACCCCTAAATATCGTAATAACCCTATAACCAAATCTGGACCACACATATTTCTAATCATGCGGTTGAGATTCAAACTTAGATTTACTTCATAAAAAAAACGCGGGGTAAAACTGTCATTTCTCTCATTTAATTTCTGAATTTTGCCAAATATCACGTAAAATGATAAAATGATAAAATGATAGGTTTATTGCATAGAATGATAGTTTTGAGATTCAAACTTAGATTTACTTCATAAAAAAAGTGCGGGGGTAAAACTGTCATTTCCCTCATTTAATTTCTGAATTTCGCCAAATATCACGTAAAATGATAAAATGATAGGTTTATTGCATAGAATGATAGTTTTGCCGGTTAGAATGATTCTCTGAGTTGATAAAATGATACTTTTGACTGACTGATAAAATGATAGGTTTATTGCATAGAATGATAGTTTTGCCGGATAGAATGATACTCTGAGTTGATAAAATGATACTTTTGACTGACTGATAAAATGATAAAATGATAGGTTTATTGCATAGAATGATAGTTTTGCCGGATAGAATGATACTCTGAGCTGATAAAATGATACTTTTAGCTTATAAATGTTAGGTTTACTGCATAAAATGATAGTTTTGCTGGATAGAATGATACTTTCAGCCGATAGAATGATAGTTTTGCCGGGTAGAATGATACTTTCAGCCGATAGAATGATAGGTATTTTTGGTGTATAAAATGACATTTTTGTTTAATAAAATGATACTTTTACCTGATAAAATGATAATCTAAGCGGATAAAATTACAGAAACCTTATAAAAATGATATTTTTCCAGATAGAATGATACTCTGAGTTGATAAAATGATACTTTTAGCTTATAAATGTTAGGTTTACTGCATAAAATGATAGTTTTACTGGATAGAATGATACTTTCAACCGATAGAATGATAGTTTTGCCGGGTAGAATGATACTTTCAGCCGATAGAATGATAGGTATTTTTGGTGTATAAAATGACATTTTTGTTTAATAAAATGATACTTTTACATGATAAAATGATAATCTAAGCGGATAAAATGACAGTAACCTTATAAAAATGATATTTTTCCGGATAGAATACTCTGAGTTGATAAAATGATACTTTTAGCTTATAAATGTTAGGTTTACTGCATAAAATGATAGTTTTGCCGGATAGAATGATACTTTCAGCCGATAGAATGATAGTTTTGCCGGGTAGAATGATACTTTCAGCCGATAGAATGATAAGTATTTTTGGTGTATAAAATGACATTTTTGTTTAATAAAATGATACTTTTACCTGATAAAATGATAATCTAAGCGGATAAAATTACAGAAACCTTATAAAAATGATAGTTTTTCCGTATAGAATGATACTCTGAGTTGATAAAATGATACTTTTAGCTTATAAATGTTAGGTTTACTGCATAAAATGATAGTTTTGCCGGATAGAATGATACTTTCAGCTGATAGAATGATAGTTTTGCCGGGTAGAATGATACTTTCAGCCCATAGAATGATAGGTATTTTTGGTATATAAAATGACATTTTTGTTTAATAAAATGATACTTTTACCTGATAAAATGATAATCTAAGCGGATAAAATAACAGTAACCTTATAAAAATAATACGTTGAGTTGATAAAATGATACGTTTCCGTTGACGGCGCAGCTGAGGAAGTCGAAGCCGGGCCTAGATTGGCAACGGTGGCGGGGGCGAAGGATTTGACGGAGGAGAAGAGGGGGAGGGGCTCGGTGGATTTGGATTTGGATATGGGGAGTGCGGAGGTGGATGGATTGAATCTTAATTTGGATGGGGAAATGTTGGCGGCGGCGGTGATGGTGGTCAGCTTCAGGTAGACGGTGGCCATTGTGAGTGGCGGCGGCGTTGAAAAGGCTATGTGCTTTTGTAATTTTATTGATTTTACTAATTGCAAGTCTCCCTGTAAATTCATATTTTTACTATTTATTCAACTATTCAACACATAATTACTCCATATATGTTTATAACTTTTATATTGTAATTTTACTAGTATATTTTGTCTTTTATATTATCACCAGTTTCACCTATAGTAGTCTTATGTAATAGTGAACTGCAATAAATTTACGATTTAAATATTAAATCACTTCTGATTTTATGATGTCAATCTGAATAAATAATTTAGAGTTAATTAGTTTTTGTGTAGGCATCAAATAGTGAAAAAGAATTATTTTTTTTGGTAACTAAGGCAGAGCCTGAAAATAAACAAAACTACCGAATATAAAAAATGTCTATTTTATCATGCAACAGCCAACTACGAAGCTCCATAGGGACTGTTTCCAATACATGTATTCCTCTATGAATCCTATAAGCATAATGTGACATAAAGTCAATAGCAAAATTCTCTTCTCTGTGCACATCTTGTACCACCACTGAATCAAAATCCTTCAATAACTCTTGTACCTTGTGCACAATTGCCCGACAACAGATGGATACATCGAGGAGCCCCATAATCGTAGAAACTCCTACGAAACTATCACTCTCTACCTCCAACTTCCGAAATCCCAAAGTTTTAACAACTTATAACCCATAATACATACGCCAAATTTCTGCAGTTAAACTGGAACAAACTCCAATATCAGTAACAAACCCACCTTTTTGAATGACCATTAAAGAGTTATAAACCCTCCAAATTGTGTTTAGTTATTTTAATTTTGAAGTAGCAATTAGAGGCCGATTTGGCCCAATTCAAGCCCAGAAGTTTAATAATTGAACTGATTTTTTAAAAAAGTTTAAGGGCCAAAACTCAAAATGAAATAGGTAGCACAAGTCCTTTTAAATTCAAAAAATTAGAATAGCCCAATCAAATTACAAATCACTGCTCCAATTGTCTTACCATAAAAGTCACATTTTATTATTTTAATCTGTTCCATAATAAGAGTCACATTTTACTTTTACCATAATAGTAAATAGGTTCCACTCATTCTACTAACTCACGTCACTCATATTTTATTATGAAACTAATATAAAAAATGGGCATCATGTCACACTAACTTTTCCCACCCACAATTTTAAACTTTGTACCCACATCGTACGTGACTCCTATTGTGGGACAGAGGGAGTACGATTTTGGGGATAACATAGAATAATATAATTATAATTTAATAAACAAAACTCTTTAATTCAATATAATACGACCGTATTTCAATGTCTAAACATGGCAAGCTTTTAACTAACTTCCAATTATGGCACGTAAATAAGTCATCAAAGTATGCTATCGGTGAAATCAATTATTTAATTATAAAATCAGAACAGATCAATCTTTTAAGTTATTGTAAAAGCTAGTATTCGACAAAATTTAGAGGCAAATTGCCTTTATTAATTTGAATATGAACAGAATATAAAAAACAAAAAAATATAGAAGTACAAAAAAAAGGACATGCCATATAGAATTGTCTCCAATAATTTGAACATTGATTGAATGTAAATCTAAGCGTCAAATGCGCGTAAATTAGGGAGATCGATCGATGAGAGGTTGGCCGAAATCGTGCGGCTACGATTAAAACCCCCATTTCAATCTTATCTGTGTTCTAATCTAAACCGCCTTTTCCCATCACCAGAATAGACGCCCACTATCACAATTTCCCTATCAATGGGCGCCTCCTTTCACCCTTCCTCCCTTTAAATTCCCCCATTTTCACCTCTAATCAACGCACTCACTTACACAGCAAGATAGAGATTTTTCTGCGATAATGTATTCCATGGGGGCGAGCTACGCGGCGTTGCACGTGCAGCAGAAGCGGCAGAAGGAGAGGTTACTGAAGAAAAAGGAGCAATTGAAGAAGTTGAGCGTCGAAAAACATGTGGTGGAGGCATCTGATTGTAAGGCTGCTACGATTTGCAGCGCCAAAGCCAAAATCCACCCTGCGCCTCTCTTCATTTGAAGTGGAATTGAGTTTGTGCTGAAACCGTCCACGATTTGTATAGAGTTTTTCTTTTCTCTTTTTTGTTGTGGCTGCTGCTCCTCATATGCTAATTCTAGCCATTGTTCAAGGGAAGTTGTATTATTGAGCTCCAAAATTGTACTACCTCTTCTCCTTTTCGAAATACTCCTACCTGTTTTGTCGCCACATATGAGATTTGACTATACAATATACCCAAAAAATATAACTACTCCATAAAGAGTTTTATTGCTCATTAATAAAGTGAACAGTATTGTCATATTTTGATAATTTAGTAAAATAAAAGAGAAATGAGAAAAACAAGTATTAGAGCATTGCTAATAAAATAGGAAGCCAATTTTTTTTAATCCTACATTCTTCGCATAATTGATCGTATAATACATCAATTTTAAGCAATTGAAACAACATTGGTAAATTTTCATATTATCCATGTTACTATAGGACGAAATCTTCATAAGAACATATGATGTTGTTGTCGCATATGACTATACTCAAAATTGATTATAATAATACTCCATTTTAAAAGCATCATTCTTCTTGTTTGAAGCTTCAAAGACCATAACTAATTTTTAGTATCAATTGGTCTACAAATGGAAAGACCAAATAAAGACCATTTGGCATGGAGATACACTTGGCTTGTGAGATAGATCCAACTGAACTGAACTGAACTAGGTAAGTCCACCGTCTCTTGATTCTATAAGACAAATAAAAAATCTTAGAATATTCCTCTTAGCCATATTTATGATGCCTATAGATTCCTGTCCATTTTTCACTCCTATATTCTCAATTTAATTTTCTTTTAGAATTCCCATTGCATATGGAATAATGGAAACAGGAAAGTTAACACATCTTGCAAAATGGAACGACAAATTTCCATTCCATAGGGTCTCAACTCTCAATTATGATTAGCATATGAAAGTGTAAAAATCCGGTTAAAGTGTCACCTTACAGTCTTCTCTATCATTTTCTTCATCTAGATACAAAATCATTAGCAGTTAATAGGTAATACATCCCTATGTTATGGATATATCAATGTATATACGCGCGCGCAACTAGACCTTATACAAAAAAACAAATTCGGCCAAAATACTAGCAACTAGAGGATGTACAACATGCATTTTACTTGGCCTTGTTGGTTGCAGGACTTTCCTTGAACGATCGCTGAGTTTCCAACACTGGAACAAATGCTTCCGTGGTTTTCTTCAGCACATCGCCCATCCCTTCCTCAGCTGCATGCGGGCTAACCAAAGCCTTCTCGACATCTTCAAACTTGGCAGTAGCCAATGGTGCAGTACCAACAACAGCCTTGCCCGAGTTAGGCCCTTCTATGGTCAATGTAGCAGCATCGTCTCTCGAAGCATACCAAGTGTTACCGCAAGAAACGCATTCCAACTGAGGACACAAAATGAACAAATGGGGAAACAATTATTCCTCTTCTTCCCTTTTTACATTTTTTATTGTAATATTTTCAGGGTTAATTGAAAGGAATGTTATCCATCCACAGGTTCTTGGGATATTGGTTTGGAAACAACAATTGCTGGATCACAAGCTATTACCAAGATTTCATGTTACCATTAGACAAAACCAATATCAGCCTATAAAATTTAACATGTGCGGAATTGTGAACTATGAATCACATCTCAATCATCTACTTTTCTAAATCCATATACTAAAACACTTGAGTTTCAGTCTATATCAATGTAATTTCTACTACAATAGCATATCGATATCCACAAAATATAAACTAATAGAAGCTAAGCAAAAAAACCTGATAGCGGTCACCATGCCCAGTCTGAATAATATCAGTCAAACCCACTTGCTTTGCCGAGCATCTTCTACAACGAGCATCCGTCATCTGATCACAAAAAACAAACAACAATCAAATCAGCGTAAAAGTCATCAGGAAAAATAATGAAAAAGATGAATCCATAAAGTTGATCAAAAAACTGATCTTTGCATGTTTAGCAAGAATGATGTTTAATCAGCAGTCAAATATATAAGAGTAGGAACCTGCATGCGCCCCGTCTCCTCTGGTTCTCTCCTAGCAATTTCTTCTGCTGTTAAACCCTCCTGAGGAAAGTCAAAGTATGTGCATTGAAGACTAAATTTTGGCTTCATTAAATAAAAGAGATGCTATATCTTGCTATATCTTGATATATGTTTGCATGATGCTCAAATAGTTTCTCTTTCCTATTTCTTTGGGAGACAGGGGAGGGGGTATTGAGGATGGTTCATAAGGAAGACGATGCAGCAAAGTGCTCCCTGAATGCAAGTGTTCATAGAATCTACACAATTAACAAATGATAGCAGTACAAAATCCAGAAAAAATAGTCTGGTCGGAAAATTGTCAGTCATTTGCAGAAGAGTAATAAAAACACCAATAGTTGTTGATATTCTCGCATACACAGGATATGGACCACAAGTCCAATCAAATACGAAAGGAAGCCCAAGACAGAATACAAGGAACAAAAATATTGAAAAATTACACAGAGGGAACAAGCAAGAACCTTCAACTCATTAGGTGACATATTAAGTATTTGTGCAGGTTCCAGCTCCTTGCTCAGAAGACGCCGTGCCAGTACAACATGCTGTACATTCAATCAACAATTTTAAAGAATAAACAGAAGACAATATGAAGATTTGCATGTATAATGAAATATAAGATGAAAATGGAATATATATCAGGAGGGTGCTTGATAAGTTTGTAGACTATTTTCCAGCCTGATAAGACATCTGACGGCTTATAATACTATTCAAGTGCCCCTCCTCCCCTCCCAGCATTTTAGAAGTGATTTATAACCTCTTCAATATGTTCAGAAAGGCAAACAGATCCTGGCCCCTTTAAAATAATGTTTCAAATGAAATAAATTAAAGACGTTAGGATCTTGAAGTTGTTCTTGAAAAAGTGAAGAAACCACAATACTTATATTAATATTTTAAAAAAATTGTAGTTCTTTTCCAAAGTTTTGAGCAAAAAGTTATCATCAGATACTCAAAAGGTTAGTATGTTGAGCTATCTGAAAATGCACAACGGAAACCAGCAAGGGACCTTAAGATTGAATGCTAATTGACGCATCTTTTGGTTATACTTCTGGAAATCTGCAGAGAGTGCTTCATGTGCCGCTTTCTCAAGAGCAGCCACAGACGCAACAGCAGCATCAGGCCAGTCAAATGATACATCACCCTACAGAGCATATAGAGAAGACAAAATATCAATTAGTCAGGACCATAAGATATAACAGAAGAGCATTCTAGTAGTATGTAACTTTGGCATTTCAGACAATTTTATAACCTTATTCGGGACTTCATTGCTCTGATCTGGGCCACCATTCTTGATCCCACCTTGTTCCTCATTGTTCTGCTTACCGTCTGCTGGAGTGCACATGAACTGAATTGACTGAAGAAGCTTTTCCAGCCACTTATCACGCTGTGTTTCCCCAGTCAACATCTTAAGTTTTGACAGAATGGAGTAATATTCTGTTGCACCAGCAGGAGCAGTTCCAGGAGTTTCTGCTTTGAGAGAAAAAGATTTGTTTCCTTCATCTTCCCTGGAAACATCCAAAGGTGAAACATTCTTCTTCCTTAAAAGTCGCCTATTCTTAGTTTGGTCTTCTTGATCCATATTAGCATCCTCAGGCTCAATGTCAGGTATTTCTCCAAGTCGTGCATAAGTCTTCTGAACAAGGAGATCAATCTCGTGTTGCTTGTTATCTTCATAGTCTTTATCAGTTAACTTAAAGAGCCTCCTCTGCTCAGTGTCATATACCTTTTGCACAATAAAACCAGGGTGTTCTTTGCGGTCAGGAATTCGCTTATTTCGAGGTATAAAGTGCACAACACATTTGTGCATGACAGATTCTGCAGGCACTTCATCTCTGTGGAAACTATAGAACAGTTCCCTAGTGTCTTGTGATTGCCAATTCCCCCCAGTTTTTTTTTCGGCCTCCTCTGGTCTATAGAACCACTGCCCGGTAACCATCATGCTCCTCCCATCCTGTTTTTGAGTAATATCCTGTAAACCAAATCAAGGACTTAATACACCTGGCATAAAAGGACAGCGCAAACAACATAAAAATGATACTTCTAAAGACCTCATGTAGGAAAATCAATTTTTTTGAAACAAACTGAAGTAAATCAATTTAAGCATAAGCAGCAATAAAGTCAAAGAAGCCAATATGATCAGAATGATGTTGATATTTATTCCTTTGTCTACTCGTTCTTCCAAGTGCTGAATACTCCCAAGGGGTTGTGGGTTTTATGAATTATGATTTATCTATCAAGCAACACTGATGTAGAGAACATATCAGCCAAATGAAAAATAATTCAAAGAGATTCCGTCACTTGAACCTTAAAATGGGGACTCAAACTTTTTATCTTTAAACTTCTAACATGATAACTCAATCTAAAAGACTATCATCACAACCCACAAACAATAATGAGTTAATTAACTTGCTAAACTGCACCCAGTGCCAAAACCTGGAACTCATCACTAGGTGGTTGAAGGACATGAATGCGAAAATATCTCTAAATTATTATACAACACTCGTCAAAAATCATGAAGTACTTAGCATTCCTATACAGTACAGTAGTACACACCATATAGTCATACAAAGTTGTGTCTCTCTGTGTGCATGTGAGTGTGTGTGAGAGAACAGGAGATTACCTTTATAATGGCAACATAAGGCTTCTGATTTCCTTTCTCAGGGACCAAAAGCACTGGATCCTCCTAAAGATAATATATAAAAATAAAAAGCGTGAGGTCTAAGCCAATACATCAGTAAGCTTAGTTTGTGTTACAGCAAGTATCAACTATAACATCCAATGGGGGTTGAATTGTGGCATACAAAAGATTTACAAAAACTCATCAACCAATCATGAAATGCTATTTTCCTATATGGGCCAGGGATTTACACACTCATGTTTACACCTACCTGCAGAAATAAGATTACAACAGTTTGAATATAGCATGCATGCATGTATCCATTCTCGTCAACTCCCACCAAAGAACAGAAGACGGCACATGGGAGGAAAACTAGCCATCTGAGAGACATAATTAAAGAGAAACGAAGGGAGATGTATCCTCATTTCTCAAAATCACAAATGGAAACAGAAACAAGCTAATAGTTGATACAAATGGCACGTCATACAAGTCATATTTTACAGGTCATCACATAATTATCACAAATGAGTAAAATAACTATGGCATAATGGTACACAACTAACTTCACGGTGACAAAGCACAGCTCAATTGGTAAAATGTTTTCCTCCAACCAATAGGCTAGGAGTTTGAGTCACCTCAGGTGAGTGTGAGTTGCAACTCCAAAAATGGTACACAGCTTCACATCTAGATTTACAGCACTGGTCGGTCTCCCACATACCAACAATTGAAATAACCAAATGTGATTGCGTGATAAAAATCCATCTGTCAGTTATCATTCTCAATGATTGTTGTAGCACCTCTGTTTCTAAAATCTCGGCACGACCTAACCTAAGCCAGTGAATTGGAATCGAGCTTACTTTTCTATCAAAAGCAAGAAAATAAAGCCAAAAACAGAAAGTAATTGAAAACCCTAGAAAAGAAATAGCAAACTGACCAGCTGATACTGAATACCATCGTACTCGAAGGAGTCGAAATGACTTCGCCTCCCTCTCCCTTTTCCCGAGAACCTGATCGGCTCCCCCACCGGCTGCGCCTCCACCTCCTGCTCCTCGGTGTCACTCTCGAGGTCGGGGTCAGGCATCTCGCTCTTGTTCTTCTTCTTTTGACCATCATCATCCTCCTCCTCGTCAGGGGGGAGGTGAAACTTCTTGCGCTTCCGTACACCGACAGTCGAGTTTCGAGGCGGCAGTACGTCGTCCTCGTCGTCGCTAGTAGGCACCTGCCGTCGATTCCTCATTTGATTTGGGCGGAAATAAGGAGCTGTTTTTGCCGTATTCTTCTAGTTTTTGTTTGTGTCGATGGAAATTGAATCGGACCCCTATTTGTCTAACCGATTTTGTTATAAGTAGATTTGATTCTCATTTTTCGTTCGATTTAAATTACAGCATTCACAAACAATAAAGATTTTATGTTAATTCAATATAAACCGATTGCATATGATTCTTCAATGAGATCATTTTTTCAAATTTGTCAGCTAGGCAAAACATACCTAATGAGATCATTATTATGCTAAATAAACATATTCTCAATCCACGTAAACAAACTTGTTTTCCTGCCAATTTGGTAAATGCAACAACCGTCACAAATTTAGGGACTACAAAAATTAAACTGATGAAAGTCGAAAATCATTCACTCCAAAAGGATATATATCCCTAGAAAACAATTACATTAGTACTAAAATTTAGGTCCGAGGACAAAAATTCGTGAAAAAACACATTAATAATGATATGTCATGCCAGCCAAGGGGCAATAGTTTTTTAAGGAGATAAATCAACACTAACTCAACCTAAACTTGATCATGGGGTTTAATAGACGATGCATTCTGCATCCAACCAAAACAGCAGCAGATAGCAATGTCGCCTTCTTCTTTTCTGAGAACCAGCCTTGATTGATAATCATTTACAATTCGCCTGCACTTCCTCACTCTGGAATCATATTCTCATTGTCTGCATCACCTTCTTGCTCGATTGTAGGCTTCGACGGACCCTGAGCTCCAGGGGCTTGCTTCTTCTTGATGCCACTCACTATATCATCAATTCTCAAAAGCATGCAGGCAGCTTCAATGGCAGTCTTAAATGCTTGAGCCTTCACAGTGTATGAATCCCATATCTATACATATAGGGGGAAATTTATGAAATGGTAAAAGGTTCACTGACATATGCATTCAGGATGGTACGGAGGATATAATATACTATAAAGAAAACTAATATGTAGAAAGTAAAAAGCTTAGTAAGTTATAGATCTAAGAGGCTCTTCTCATCACATTATTCATGATTTAACATATGAGCTACTTCTGTTGCCCCCCAAAATGTAAAGATGGGAGTACATCAAGTACCATAGATAGGCAGGCAAAGGAAGAGAGGTACCCCCAAAACATACCTTACGCTCTTTCATGTCAGTAATTTCACCAGTATTTCCATCTATGCCAATCCAAGCATTCTCACCACTTCCATGCTAAAAAAGAAAGAGAAATACATAGATAAGCACATATAACTTGAAGCTTGCTCAGAACATACATAATAAGGATAACTTGCCTTCCCTTGCAAGGTAGTCATGGTCCGAATCACATTGACTCCACAATTCTGAGCCAAAGTTCTTGGGATAGCCTCAAATGCAATTGCAGCAGCTTCATAAGGCCACTGTTCAGATTCAAGCATCAAAAGAGAATGTCAATACTACATCAGGATGAATAGTATAGAAACAGTTACTTGGATGAATTATATTATTGGCCTTATCCATTTCAATGATACAAGATTGATCGAATAGTTATCAAGGTCAAAATTTGAAGTAACTTCTTTAGCAATCAATACAAAATTGAAAACAATGCTATCGAGATTGTACAATAAGATATCATCTAATGTTCACATGACATTCTCAGTAGAGCTTACAAACCTAATTGAAAGTGAAGTTGAATGTTTGAGACTAATTAAAGAGCAACCAACAGATAAAATTTAGTGAATTTGCTTACCTTTTCTATGCCTTCAATAGATGAGCTCTTTTGCTTTAGCATAGCTGATACAGTCAGCTCAGTAGCACCCCCACCTGGAACAAGTTTTGGATTCTTTATTATGTTTCTTGCAACAGACATCGCATCCTGTAGAGATCAGAGAAATTTAGAATCAACAATTGTACACGTAACCAGTACTGGATGCTAAACTCAACAAATATACCTGCAGATTCCTCTCCACTTCATTCAGTAGGTCCTTGCTAGCGCCCCTCAAAAGGATTGTGCATGCTTTTGGGTCCTTGCAGTCAACAATGAAAGCAAAGAACTCATCACCTATTTTCCTTACCTCAAAAAGTCCAGCACCAGTACCAACATCAGATTCCTGCAATTCATCAGGTCTGTTAACAATTACAGCCCCAGAAGCCTTGGCAATTCTGTTGTTATCTGTCTTCCTGAGCCTTCTGATAGCGCTAACACCAGCCTTGCTAAAATAATGGCAAGCGAGATCACTCAGCCCCTTCTCAGTTATTACTAAATCAGGTTTGAACTTCAGTATCTGAGCACACAGGTTCTCAATGTATTCCTCTTCCATTTTCAGTAAGACACTCCAATCTTCTTCCTTTAACAATTCGGCATTGGTTTGGTTCTCACCTTTTTTGTACTCAAGGGGAGAATCAAGAAGAATAATTCGTGGATTTACTATCTTTCTTCTCATTTTACCAGGTGCCACAACATCCTTGTTAATCATGACCCCTTTCAAAACATTTGAGTCTTCCAACTGACCCCCAGGAACCTTCTCCACCTTAATGTACTTTTTGATATCCACCTCATGCAATCCTTGGCCGAGTTCAACTCCCACTATGGTTGTTGCATCAATTGCTAAGTCCTGACAGTCGCACCAAAAATTGTCATTTTAAAAATCGTGGAGTAACAATATAAAATGAAATATCGGAAAAATATCAATCAAATGCATTTTAAAGTTCAAGTTCAAACCTATGATTTTAAAATTTCAAAACATTCATGCAGGAATTAATCCATTTGCGTATTAAATCAATCAACCAAGTAACTCACTAGAGGTGGTTAACAAAAGAAAATGCAACCAGGAACTCCAAACCAAACAATCCCTGAATTTGCTAATAAGTTTTACTAAATTAGCATTCCTAGCGCACAGGTTAGTAATTGTAAAATCCATTTCCATACAACAGGTATAAAGGCTGGGAAGGAGAAGATACAACTACTACAACCCAGGCAGCAACTAATTACTATTAAATTACTTACAGCAATCAAATCTCCAAATTGACTGGTAAATTTTGTCCCAATACAACTCTTGACAAGCCCAAGCATTGTTGCTCCTGCAAAATGAGAAAAATACTAAAATTAGAGCTTGGTTGATTAAAAACTACCATATGTTTATTAGTCAAGTTAATATGGCATGTGATATACAATTACAGGCAAATGAAAATAAGTGAAATGAACTTACGGTCCTTTACATCTATAGTCATCGCAATTTTGTCAAGCACAGCAATAGCATCCTCCAAAGCCTTGTTATAAGCTGCAGTCCAATCAAAAGAAACTTGTCAGCATAGATATCTGCAACATGTATTTAGGATTTGATAGAAAATATTATTACCACGACAAATGACCGTGGGATGATAATTCTTGTCAATAAAAGCTTCAGCAACATGGAGCATTTCTCCAGCTTCAACAAAGATTATTCAAAGAGGAAGAGATCAGTTAATGTAAAAGGAGTATTTGTTTTAAAATACTTGTGCATGAATATCTGAGTGTATGTGACTAAGTGTGCATCTATAATACTCCATATGCATATTTACAAGTCTCCAAATGTAATCTTTCTAGTATTTATTCATTTGGAGACCTCTGCATTGAACCACAAGCGACCTAAAAGGCGTAGGGTTATTGCACAAAGGAAAAACTACAAAATTGTAAAGATATCAAAAGATGGGAGTACTCCCGAACTCAAGCCCCATGTAATAAAGGTTTGTGACTGAGGGCGTGTGTGGGGTGAAGTAGAATGTTTACCAGCATAGAAATACAAACAAGTACCAGAATTTAGACACATTTGCAGCATTGGATATGCACGTGTAATTTAACTATATAAATGCACTCACATGAGTTCCATTTCTATATCGCATACAGATTATGTATAATGTGCATGAAATAGCATAACAGAGTTAGATTCCAAGTATATTTAGGACATACCAAGGACAATCACAGATGTTGTCCCATCTCCCACCTCCTCATCCTGGGTTCGGCTCAGCTCAATCATTGACTGTCACCATTGAAAGAGGCAACCAAGTGATAATGTTCAGTGAGGTGAGTATCAATCAGCAGAATACTACATCTGTGACTCTGTGAGTTACATGGAAATAAAGACTATACCTTTGCTGCTGGGTGTGCAACATCTAGTTCACGAAGAATAGCATTTCCATCATTTGTCACTACAATCCCTGTATATATCAAAAAAAGTATTTCAGAGTACAAAGACATAGGATGACAGATATATCTAGAATGTCATTACTTAGAAATGAAACTCCTTCGTGATCCTATATTCACTAAGCTGATAAATGACAGATCCTTTCTTCTTCACGCCCTAGTTTACATTCACAATCAGTTGAATATAAAATAACTAGAGAGACCACCTCCAGCAGCATCAAGCAGCATTTTCAACATAGATCGTGGACCCAAAGTAGTACGAATAATATCGGCGACAGCCTGTCAAGCGCAAAGTACTCAGAGTTAATTAGAGAGAATACTGAAAAAACAAGTGTGGCTCTTTCAAAATCAGTAGATGCTAGGATTTAGCACACACAATCCATTAACTTCCCAGGAATTTGTCATACATATTTTTCCTAGACCTTCTTTAAATTAAGGGGGTACTGAGTGTGGTGGCTTGTGCGGGGGTGAATCGAAATAGGGTGAAAATTCAATCTCCATGTCGAAGGTATCATTGTTCAATAGCAATTTACAACCATGCCAATTAAAAATGTGTGATGAGGGGATGAAATCAGATAGAGAGCTAATAGCCAAAAGGAGGATGAAAACCAGTACTACCTTGGATGCTTGGATATTAGCATGGTGAACCTTGCTTCCAGACTCACGCTTCAACGAATCTTCTGCTCAACAGAAAGCACAATATATTAGCAAATTAAGAGTATAAATATAAGAGAAAAGGTGGCATCTCTAGCATGCCATATATTGTCATACATTGAAAACATTAACTCAAGTGTTCATACAAGCAAGACGGGAGCTTTAGCTCAAAACATACATCAAAAAGAAATGAAAGATCTTAAGCACAGGCATCCAATACTCTCGGTAGATGCCCTCCAAACTCGTACATCAAGGTGAAACACACAATGCATCTGAGTCCAGAGAATACAGACTACAGAATGTCATGAACAGAGGTCTCCGAAGAGACAACCTTGGACAAACCCTAGGCTCAACTATGAATCGATCGAAAGCGCATGAATTGGTGCAATGATTACTCAAATCGACACATCAACAGAAAAATAGTAACAAAAATACGTAAAAGAATAGCGAAAATCAAAGTGAAGAGTTAGTTACTGAGGACGAGGACCGGAGCATGCATCTCGACTTGGGATTTGAAATTGCAGGATCAGTAAGGGAGGAGTGAAGATCGATTCAGATGGGAATCAAATGGAGGAAAAGGCGTTTCTTGGAAAACCCTGCAAAGCTGAACGAGGGTTTTGGGTTAGTGCCTGTGTGCGGGACCCTATCAAAATGTTGTAGTATTGGTGCAAGATCACAAATTAGAAATGTTTTTCTAATTAGGCCATCCACAATAGGCGCCCAGCGACCGCCCAGCCGAGCGCCGGCGCTGGGCGGTTCGCTGGGCGATCTATTGCAGCCGCCCAGCGGGCGATTGGAGAGAGAAACCGCGCAGCGTTGGGCGGTCGCGTGGCGCTGGGCGGTGCGCTGGGCAGTCCGTTCGGCACTATTGCAGCGCCCGGATCGCCCAGCGCACCGCCTAGCGCGAAAAAATAATTTTTTTTTTCGAAACACTATATATACGCGCTTTGTTCGTCATTTTCATTCGCACCACTTGTTTTAACAAGTACTCTCTCTATCTTAATTTCTGTTCAAGATCAACAACGGGAAATGGATCTCAACAACGAGCCTAGTTCCGGGAGTAGCGGGTCACAAACTCCGACGATCCCTGTGGGAAGTGGATGGGGTCAGGTGCCCGGGTAATACAACATGTACCCGTGGCAGCAGATGATGCCCGGGGCCCCAATGGGGGGAGTCCGCCGGGGGGGTTTCCGCCGATACCGGGGTGGGTACCCGGGATGCAGATGATGCCCGAGGGAGCACCGGCGACACAGTGGACTCCGGGGGTCGTACCGGCGACACAGTGGACTCCGGGGGTCGTACCGGCGACACAGTGGACTCCGGGGGTCGTACCGGCTACACAGGGAACTCCTGGGGGGTCCCCGGCGACGGCGGGGGATGTCTATCGCCCCAGTTTTGATTTTTCGACTGGGTCTTCGCACACATCGACCCAAACACCCTTGGGGTTTGATAGTTTCTCCTTAGATGAGTTGGGGTTTGATACTCTCGGAGCTCCGGAGACTCTAGTTCAAGGGGGGGCAGTGCCGGGGCGTGGCGCCACAAAGAAGAAGGGCAAGAAGAAGGTCGGCGAGTCGTCGCAGCCAGGTGAGGAGGAGGTACGGAGGAGGTGGACGGACGACGAGAACGTCGCGCTCAGCAAGGCGTGGGTGAGTGTTTGCGACGATCCTCTCGTTTCGAACGAGCAAAGGATCGTCAACATGTGGGGCAAGATAGCAGCAGCCTACCAGAGATTTTGCCCGGAGGGGAGGCCCCGCAACGGGGAGGATTGCCGGAAGGGCTGGAACCGAATCAGGGCGGCGGTCTCCCGATTTTCGGGTTTGTACACCAACGCACTCCGCATGATGAGCAGTGGCCAAACGGAGGATGACTGCAGGAGAATAGCGGAGAAAGTCTTCCCACTAAAGGGTTTATACAAGGACTTCACCTACTGGAACTGCTATCTTGTACTGAGCGAGTCCGAGAAATTCCGAGTAGGTGTCGACTCTGGCTGGCCGAAGAAGCAACGACTGAACTACACCGGCGATTACAGCGGCAGCAGCGGAGGTTCCCACGACCTCCCCGAGACGACGCAGGAGTTCCCCACGCCGCGTTCGGTCGGTGGCCGACCTCGCCCGATTGGGCGCAAGCGCGCTCAGCAGGCGGCGAGAGGGAACGCCAGGGCTTCCCAGGAGGTCCAGTCGGCATCCCCCTTGGCCAATCCACCCAGGAGCTCAAATTCTTCGCTCGCGCCCAAACGCGCGCTCAGTTGATCAAGACGATGGCCGAATGGCGGGTGGCGACGGATCCCGTGGAGAAGAGCGTGCTTCAAACCTTGCTCATGAGCCTGCAGGACGAGTTGGAGGCTATACGGAGGGAGACCGGTGGCGGCGGCGGCGGCGTAGGCGGCGGAGGCGATGGCGATGGTGGCGGCGGCGATGGTGGCGACGGAGGCGACGACGACGGAGACGAGGAGTGAATTGTCACTCTTTTTTATTAATGTATTTTTTAAAAAAATTAATGTACTTTTTTAAAATTATTGTACTTTTTTAAATTTTAATAGTATTATTAAACTTTTCACGTATATGTCTCGTAAATTAAATTCCGTATATTGTGTGATTGTTAATTATGTCATTTTATATAATTGTTATTAGTGATGTGGCTATTGATGTGGCTGGGCTATTTATGATGTGGCTAGGCTATGACTGGGCTATTTATGATGTGGCAGTAGGATTTTTAGTGCTGATGATGTGGCAGTGGCTAGGCTATGGCTGGGCTATTGCTGGGCTATTCCTATTGTGGATGGCCTTAGAGGCTTAGACGGATTCAGTTTAGAAGAATTCTATTTCTAACATTTTCAAGAATCGAAATCTTTCAAGAATTAGGGATAATTTATACATATATAATTTAAGACTCCATTGTTTATTGTATGATTTCAAATATGGCCGGAAGAGTAACCTAAATGCTGACTTTGACCTAATAGAATTATGAATAGATAAATTTAACCCAAATGATGAGTGAGAGCATCAGCAATGGCGTCCGTCCCGGTAGAATTTCGACCGGAGTGCCGGAATTCCACAGCGGACGTCCGCCATTGTGCATGGTATGCACGGATACGGAATTCCGACGAGGACACCGCAGTTCCACGGCGTTTACACGGAATTCCGTCATGACGCCGCGCGGACGTCCGCCATTGCGTTGACTCCCACGGACGTCCGCGCAGAATTCCCGTTTATTGCATTAAATGTTTTTTTAAAATTTCTATAAATACATCCCGTTGAACTTCATTTCATTCGCACCACTTGTATTAACGAGTATTTCTCTCTCTAAAAATACCTTTCTTTCGAATAACAATGGAGCACCACGATAGCGATTCTCCCGCCACTAGCGAGTCACCGGCACCTTGTTTTCCCGTCGGCAGGAGTGCCAGAATGCCGGGGAGTGCCGGAATGCCGGGGATGATGCCCCAATCTCGAATGCCATCGGGAATGATGCCCGGGTACTACAACATGTACCCGCATTGGTATGGGATGATGCCCCAGATACCCGGGGTGAGTGCCGGAATGCCGGGGATGATGCCCGGGATGTCGGGAATGATGCCCGGAATGATGTCCCAAACGTCGGGGATGATGCAGGGATCGCATGTCGCTGTGGGGGAGTAGGCAGGGGGTCCCCCAATCGCCGGTGGACAACGTCTATCGGTCCTATATGGATTTACTGTCGACGGACAACCCGACGAGTTCTCCTCTCGAGACTCAGTTCACTGGCAATGACTCGTTCTCGCTCTAGTAGTTGGGGCTTTCTCCGATCCGGGATTCTCCCACTGACGTACCACCGGCGACAGTGAGGAGGGGGAGGCCAGGGCGAATGAGGGGCAGGGGACGGGGCGTCCCGATGTACAGCGGGAACAAGAGGACCGTCTGGATCATGGACGAGTGCGTCGCGCTGGCAAAGGCGTGGATCAGTGTAGTGGAGGATCCTTACGTCGAGGCGAACCATCACATCGACCGGATGTGGTGGCGCATTAGCCAAAGCTACCTCCAGTTCAAACCGCCAGGGGGGAAGGCTCACAACGGAGAGCAATGCCGGAAACAGTGGGATCGGCTGAAGAGACAGCTCAGCCGATTTGCCGGCATTTACACAAACAACCTCCGCTCGGCAACCAGCGGCATGTCTGCCGAGGATGTGAAGCTCTTGTCTCATCAGGGAACTCCTGACACTCAGTTGGGCTTCGGGAAATTCAATTATTGGTCGATGTTACTTGTGGTGCAGTCTTTGGCCAAGTTCACTGCGGGTGTTGAATCTGGCTGGCCGAAGCGGACGAAGATCAGCGACTCCGGAGAGTATAGTAGCAGTGCCAGTTCCGCGGAACTCCCCCCCGCCGAGGCAGAGTTCCCGATACCCACATCGTCGGCCTGCCGCCGTCGCCCGGTTGGGCAAAAGTCCGCGTCGCGGATGGCGAGGGGAAGCACCAGCGGATCCGCCGAGGCCCAATCGGCAGCACCCGCCCAAAACGATCCAGAGAACCCCTCATTCGCCCGCATCGCGGCACATGAAACCTTGTTACGTGCAATGGTTGAATGGCGCCAATCGACCGACCCCCATTACAAGCGATCTCTTAAACCCCTAATCAACAGTATGCGGCGCGATTTGGGGTTTGGAGACATGTCGGACGGTGACGGCGAGGGGGGGTGACGGCAGCGGGGAATCCGAGGAGTGAGAAGCCGTTTTTTATTTTAATAATGTAATTTTTTTTAGTAATTATGTATTTTTTTATAATGAGGTATTTTTTTAAAATAAAGTGGTTGCATTTTCTCTGTATTCGTGTCGACTATTTAATTCCGTAAATTTCTCACTTACGGGAATTGTTTAATTTGTGATTTTTTTTAATTGTGGGAAGTCCTTGGGGATGTCCTTGGGAATGTCCGCCACTGTGCAGTGGGAATTCCTTATGACGTGGCAGTGCAGTGGGAAGTCTGTATAACGTGGCAGGAGGTGTTTTTGGGAATTCCGTGCCATTGCTGATGCTCTGAGAGAGAAGGTAATGAGGTGAAAAGGTGGGACAAATGTGTAAAATCAAGTCTATTTCTTGGTAGAGAACCCAATGCACAACCAAATTTTACCTATTGTCTAAGATTTCAATTCATGCCCATTTCCTTGAACAGTGCGGGTCTTTGCCAAATTTTAGGGTTTCCTCCAATTAATTAGTGGAAGGTGAACAAACATAATTCCCCAATTTGACCAAGAATTGCCCAATTAGCACAAAGTGAACACCCACCTACGTGCGTAAATGTTGTCCGTCAACCCTTTAAAAATCTTAGTATTTAAATTTTAATAAAATTAATACCGGTAAGTTTCATATTTTGCTAATTCATTTTACTTATTATGAACGTATGGAGTAGTTTGTAATGTTTTTTGGAGGGGGAGGTGGTTGAATACACAATTCATTCATATAAAATGTGTCATTTTTGTTTTATATTAGTATAAAATATATGTTAGTTTGCATAAAGTATGCAAAAAGTTTCATCTGCAAATTAATTTGATATATATTTGAACGTCGTTAATTCTTTATTTATATATGAAACAATAATGAATTTCTTTGTACCAATATAAGATAATGATAAATTATTTTGTATTAACATTAAATATTGATGAAATATTTGGACTCCACAGAGAATGGAACAGTTGAGTTTATGAATTTTGTGCCAGCTTCTTGGCCACTACTCTCAGCAATCTCCTTCAGACTCGTCCACGTCCTCTTCCTTCTCTTACTTGAAGCTTGAGTGCTCTTCTCCATATCTGCTGCAGCCGAGCTAATTGGAGGTTCATCAACTTTCTTTACACCGGACCTATTCCTTTTCCTCCGCTTCGAATCCAATAAAGAAAGACCAGGTTTGGGCAATGGAGTGGGCAGAGAGCTTTCTTCGAGATCCTGTCCATCTAAAGGCAACAGAGCACTGGAGTCCATCCCTATGCACTCGACAGTAGCTGTAGCATTTCCTGAGCTGGGGTGGTTCTCTCGCACTTTTTTAAAGCTCGGTGCTGGTTTAGGCTTTGGTGGACATATCTCTTTGACATAGCCCTTTGGTGTTCCTCTCATCATATTTTGATGAGAACAAAAGTGTCATCTTTAAACAATATTGTTCTGTACTGTAGCCTTTGATCTCTTTCGTCTATGCCTCCCTTTCAACTTGTTGTTCTTCTCAATCCGAACACTGCAATTGTTACCAGGTTGAAGAATAGATTCACATCTGTTGAACAACAAAGCATTGGTGTGAGCCATTAATATTTCTAATATGTAAACCTCATCAGTCGATTTCAAATGTATACATAAATAGTCTAAGAGAAGTACTCCTAGGAGAAAGAAACACGAGCACTTGAACACTGTATATATAACACATCAAAACAATGATCTATCAAACTTGAATAGTAAACCAATGATCTATAGTAGTAGTATTATTTTCTAAACAATGCTCCAAACTTAAAACAACACATGGATCTATCAAGTAGAAACACAAGAAAATCACAAGTTGAATGAGCAAAACCAAGTTACTCTGGCAAATTATGGAACTCAAATTACAGAAAGTTATGTTTTTACTAGACTTGCTGCTCTCTCTTCATATCTTGCCATGACTCTCAACTTGTTAGATTCTGTCATATCCAATCTTTACCAATTTTCCATCAACATATAAGAGATCACAATTAGGCTCCCATTTGAAGTAACACTACTATTAAACAAGTCAGTCAAGTTAGAAAACACGGGTATCCTTTTTTTAAATGGATAAAGAATAAGCAATAATTTTCCCCAATTATATTAGCCTGGAGTACTATTTTTAACAATCTAAGCTAATCGTTAGTAAGTAGTACAAAATCGAATGCGGAAAAACGCTAGAGACTTAACCTTTCACAAACAAAAATAGAAGGATCACCGCCAAGGCCCAGTGCTTCGTTGGTGGCAGAGAGGCGCTCCCCGAAGAAAGCGCCGAGCGAAGGAACGGAGGCCGCCCACAATGCTAGGTCTTTGAGATGATCGATCTTGCACATGGTTTTGGCGTTCACGTTACCGTGTTTTTTACCAGTCGATTCTTCTTTCAGCGTCATGGAACCGCGCGGCCGCGACCCGGGTGCCGAATCGGAGCCCTTCTTCTTCCTTCCCATCACGTGGCTGTAGCTAAACTTTGTGATGTACAAGGAATTTCAACAAACAGTTTGTGGGCTGACGCTGCAGAATTTCCACTTAGTAATAGGCTTTGTTATGATCTCGGGTTATAAATAACGACATTGCCAAACGAGGCCCAAAATTGATACAGTATGTCAAAAATCAAAACACTTTAATGGGCCGAAAGGCTAAGTGAAACGACGAGTAAAGTGAAAATTCTTCAACCTCATTTATTTATTTTTAATCTATAAACAATAACCAATTCATACAAATAATTCTACTTTATTATTTCCAACATATACCTTTTTTAAAATAATCTCAATATTTCTCTCTCTCACTTGTAAAATCAGTTATACAAACAAATTGATAATTCCCAAACTTTCGATACGTAAAATTCTGACGCATGCATATTTTATTTGAATTGAATACAATATCTAAGCCTATACATAATCCAACTTGGTTATTTCTTACACGTTTCAACTACCACTAAACGACACGTTGACAATATTGACGTGTCACCAGGTTGTCCCAATAAATTTTGTGAACTTGGATTATGATTTTGTGTCCATTGATTCGCCTAGAAGAATCTAGCTATCTAGGAGCATCTGCAACGGTGGACGGACACGTGCTAGCGGCATAGAAGACGTCGTCCGTGTCAGCGAGCAGGTGACGTGGCCGAGCGTGATTGAGCAACAACATAGCCGTTGCATTTGAATTTATTTTTTTTAAAAAAAATCCGTTTTAATTAAAAAAATCGATTAAAAATAAAAAATTATTTCCCACTTCCCAAAAAAAATATATTCGTTTTCTACCCACTTTTAAATTTTTTAAAAAAATTTTCCCCCAAAAATACACATTTTCATCTATAAATACCCCCACTTTCACACTAAAAAATTCACACCACACTACACAATTCTCATCTACATTATCTCATTTCCATTCTCATCTACATTCTCTCATCTCCATTCTCAATCTTTCTTCCACTCATACAACATAACAATGTCTGGCCGGGGCGATCACCCTCCGGGCTCCCACGGTTGGAACCCCGATTGGTTCGGTTCACAACCGTTTCCTAGTCCGGAAATGGAATATTCGACCTCTCCTCAAACCCAAAGTTCAGGCGTTCCAGGTGGCTACCGGCCTTACCCGATCAACGACCAAGATGCCCCCGAAGGGCTATACGGGTGGACACCCGAACCTAGAGCGAGGAAGACCGCCCCCTCCCAAACTCCAACTCCTCCTACTTGCGGTGTCCGCACACCGTACACTTCGGCGGAGATGGAGCAATTGTTCAAGGCGTTCTTGTCAATCTCCGAAGATCCGGAGGTTGGCACGAACCAATCCGGCTATCACTTTTGATGGCGTATTTGTCGCTGGTACAATGAAAACCGGCCGGAGGGAACAATCGAGCGCAACGAGAGTATGGTGCGCAACGCCATTGATGCGAAGCATATTTTCTATATTTTCCCCCTTAGACTACACATTTTTATGTAAATTATAACTCATCAAATCGTGTTTTCATCGAAGTTTTGGATGTAAAAAGCTGGCTGGAGCTCTCTCAAACATTCCATCAAACACTTGGTGTGCTATGTAAAAGACAAGGGCATAATCCTCTTTGAGGCATTTCATCAAACACTTGGGGTGCATTTCGTTTTAACTCAAAATTCAACACCACAGCGTAGAGGATAGAATTTCGCCGGAGACCCGCCGGAAATGCACGCCCAATGCTCCGAACAGAACCATTATCTGCCATTTCACGCAGCAAAGCTACTTATCCGCCCGGGCCTACATCGCAACGCACGTCCGGGCCGATTCTCGAAGGCGTGGAGACTCCAGAGCTTATCACTCGCCCAGGTGAGTTTTGCTCCAACAAAATACACCCGGTCGGGTGAGATTCGAAAGGCAAAAGGAGTCCAGAATGGGTGGAATTTCTATCACCCGGTCGGGTGAATTTTTAGTTTCAAAATACACCCGGCCGGGTAGTTCATTTCTAACTGCTGGAGCAGTTTCTATAGGCAATTTTGGGCAGTTTTTGGAGCAGTTTCATGCATGAAAAAAGAAAGGACGTTTTTGGGGGAGGACATTTTTTGGGGGAGAGAAACAGAGACAAGAAATTAGAGAAATAAGAAAGAAAAGAGAAGAGGAAGGAACGATCCAAACCTTCACTCCGGAGATCATCCATCTCTATAGTTGGAGAACACCATGGAGTTCACGGTTCACAGTTCTTTTGGTGTAATTCATTTTAGTATGTTTGGCTAGATCTTCTTTGTTGCTCCGAATATGTTGTAGGGTGAATTGTTGGATACTTTGATGACTTTTATGGTTTAATTTATGTATGATTCTTGTTTATGAATTGTTTAATTATTCTACTAATCTTGAGACGTCTAGATAGGTAGAATTTTGTAGCCATTATTCTATTGCCTCTTTAGCATAGATTTTGGCCATTACTCATATGCAAGGAACTCGAGATTTGATACTTGTTCAGAGAGATAGTCTCGAGTGGATCGATAGTTTTTATCTATAAATTTGGTTTGGTGTCTGCTGCGCTTCCGTGTGGGCATTAAGTTAATATATGATTTAATTATCGTGTTTGACAATTGAAGAAACTAATCTAAAGCTTGCTACGCGACCTAGTAGTGGTGATAGGTTAGTGAGTAGAACTTTGGAGACGTCTTCAGCTTATCCTAGGTATTCAATTCCCTTGAAGTGTTCAACGGGTAGGGAGCGTAAAACAAACTTAATCCTCTTAAACATAGTCTTGATCGTAGTAATCCATCGAAGTATCCCAATTCATATGTCCGAGACATATAGGAGCAATGCTTTCTTCTTATCCTATTTTCTAAATTTTGTGTTTTGTTTATCTTTGTGTGTTTTATCATATCTTTATCAAATTTTATTTTATCAATCTCAAATTAAATAACCTACGCCTCTCTGTGGTTCGACACTCTTTTACTACAACTACATCTGTACTCTTGCAGAAAGGTTGTAATTTTAGAGCTATTTGATTTACTTGTGTGTTATTAGTTCATTGATATAAAAGCTCGAAAAATACACATCAACCATCTACAGAGCCAACGAAGAAATCCAAAAGTTCAAGGGGTATTACCTCCAAGAAGAGCGGTCGGAGGGGAGCGGCCGGAGCGAGGTCGACATCACCAGTTCTGCCATGTCGACCTACAATCCATGAACTACAAGGCGTTCATGTACCTCAACATTTGGCAGGAGACGCGGTCGCATCCGAAGTATAGGGGAGACGTAACATCTTCCTCTAGCGGCTCCTCCAAACGGTCAACGTCGGTAATAGGTATCCCTATCCGACACCGGCTCCGAAGACGTGGTTAGCCAACTCGCCGGAGCTAACTTGGGTAGCCCCGACGTCGGCCAGAGCGGTTCCCAACGCCGACCGCAAGGAAGGAAGAAGGCGGCGGCCAACCCCCGTCGCGCCGTGACTCCATCTAGCAATGCTCCCGAACCCGTTCCCGTTCCCGTTCCTGTGCCCTATGCGCCACCTCCACCCCCACCAACTCATTGTGGGAGATTTTGGCCCAACTCAATATGGCCGATAGGTCAACTATGACCCCCTCGCAACTTCGATCGCACGAGGCCATGATATTGGGCCTAGGGCTGGCAAATCGTGCGGATTGGGTCGCTATCGGGTCAACCCAATATCGACCCAACCTTATCGGGACCCAACCCAACCCAACCCAACCCAACCCAACCCGAAATCATCGTGTTCTTATCGGGTACAACCCAACAGATTCATGTCGGACTCGTGCGGATTTCGTGTCATCCAAAAAAATATTGGTCATCTTTTAATGATAGTAAGTTACTACACAATATAGTTTAACGCTACACGATAACGACCGACATATGATATTATATAATTAAAATTTGATATTACACGATAAAATAAGATATTAAAAAATTAAAATAATTAATTTAAATATTTTTTAAATCCAAATAATAAAATTAAAGTATATTAAAATTAAATCTAAATAATAAAGTTAAAATAATTATTTTTTAATAAAATTTAAGTATGAAGTAATATATTTTATCATAAAAAATAATTAATAATAGTATTAATCATATTTTTACTAATAAAATTAAAATATAATATTTTTTAATTAATAAAAATAATTAAAATTTAATATATTATTTTAATTAATAAAAATAATCAAAATAATAATTTTTTTCTTAACGGATAACCCAACCCGACCCAACCCAACCCAAAATTTTTGGGTTCTTATTTGGTCGACCCTATAAGGACCCAAATCCTAAACATGCGTGTTCGTGTCCGTGTCGGGTTAACTTCGTGCGGATTCGTGTCGGATTATCGTGTTGGATCAAAAATTGCCAGCCCTAATTGGGCCTCCAAAAACAATTGAGGGTAGTGTCGCCGGATGAATAGTCTTCCACTGGGATATTTTTAGCTTTAATTATGTAATTTTTAATTGTAAGTATTTTAATTAAGTATTTTTAATTTTTAGGAATTTAATTATATAATTTTTATTTTTTAGGATTTTAATTATGTCTTTTTTATTTTATTTGTAATTTGTAATATTATTTCGGTTTTTTTAATGAATTTTAATATTATGGAAATGTTTTTATTTAAATTGAATAATAGAATGGTGGGACCCTTGTGCTCGTCTTTGCGGAAGAGCACAACTGTGGGTGTTGTGCTCTTGCCTTAGAGCAGACATAAATAGTGGCGCCGGGCCCACAACCGTGCTCGTTGGCAAGAACACGGTTGTGGGTGCTCTAAGAGCATCCACAATGGCGGCGAGCCCACCGGCTAGCCGATCTCTGGCGCTCGCCGGTCCGCTCGCCGAACCATTGGAGCCGGCGAGCGCCAAATCGGCGAAAAAAAGGTGAGCGCACGCCGATTCCCGACCGCTGGCCGATGCGCTCGCCGCCATTGCAGGTTCCCGATCGGCGAGCGACATACAAGCGGATTTTATTATTATTTTTATTTAATTTTCGAAACACTATATATACGCGATTTGCACGTCATTTTCATTTGCACCACTTGTTTTAACGAGTATTCTCTCTATCTTAATTTCTGTACAAGAGCAACAACGCGAAATGAGTAGCGCGGGTGGTAGTAGTGGTGGTAGTGGTGGGGATGCTGAGGAGCACGACTGGCGAATGAACGAAGCGTTGGAGGCGTATAAGTCCCGTGAGATAGACCGGCTGTTACAGAGGGCATTGCAGCCGGCGGTACCTCGACCTCGACCCGTTGTCCACCGCCGAGCAGTGATTGAGCGGGATCACGTAGCTGCACATCAGCGGCTATATGAAAACTACTTCGCACCGGAGCCGCGGTTTAACGCCAACCTTTTTAGGCGGCGTTTTAGGCTGAGCAGGGCCCTGTTTATGAGTATTGTTGAAGCTTTGGAGCGTCGATATCTGTATTTCCGCTTCAGGCACGATGCGGCTGGCAAACCCGGCCACACACCTATTCAAAAGTGCACTGCGACAATCAGACAGTTGGCCTACGGAGGCGCGGCAGACATGTGGGACGAATACCTCCATATCGGTGAGACGACTGCCCTTGAATGTATGAAGTATTTCTGTCAGGGCGTGGTTGAAATATTCCGTGATCAGTACCTTCGAAGCCCTACCCCCGAAGACTGTCAGGAGCTGATGCAGATGCACGGGGAGAAGCATGGGTTCCCGGGTATGTTAGGCAGCATAGATTGTATGCATTGGGAGTGGAAGAACTGTCCCGCTGCATGGAAGGGGTTCTACACGACCGGCTACAAGGGAAAGAATCCCACAATGATCCTCGAGGCCGTAGCTGATTACCGGCTGTGGATTTGGCATGCATATTTTGGGGTAGCCGGGTCGAACAACGACCTCAACATCCTCAACTCGTCGCCCCTTTTCAACGAGCAGTGTCAGGGCGTCGGTCCGGCCATCTATTTTATCGCCAACGGGAACCAGCATGATATGGGCTACTACTTAGCGGATGAGATATACCCTAGGTGGTCCGTATTTGTGAAGACGATCATGTGCGCATCAGATGAGAGGAAGGCCTACTTTGCAGAACGACAAGAGTCGGCGCGCAAGGACGTGGAGCGCATTTGGTGTGCTCCAGTCTCGATGGGCGGCAATTAGGGGTCCAACGCGGTTGTGGCATGTCGACTGCATTGCTGATATAATGTACGCCTGTATTATCATGCACAACGTGATTGTCGAAGATGAAGGTATACAACTGACTAGTTGGGCCAACAACGGTAATGAAGCTGGTCCAAGCCACAGCGTGGCCGCCCTGAACGTACGAAGTGGGGTACCTCACGATGAAGCCGACCGCCTCCAAGCACATGCCGACATGCGCCAAGTATAAGCTCATATTCGACTCCAAAAGGATTTAATTGAAGAGTTGTGGCCGCGGAGGACTGCACGTAGTTAGTTTTTTTTAATTATGTAATTTTTTTAATGTACCTTTTTTAATTTAAATAAAATTATTGCATTTTCCCGTATCTGTGTCGTAAGTTGAAGTCCGTATTTTGTGTAATTGTTATTTTTATTATTTTGTTTATTGTGGCTAGACTATGGTTAGGCTATTGCTTGTCTAGTTGCTTGTCCTGATGATGTGGCATGAGAAGTTTTTAGTGCTGATGATATGGCATGAGGAGTTTGTAGCTAGGTTATAACTGAGCTATTGCTCGTCTAAAACCATTGTGGATGCTCTAACATCTTAAATGTCATGCAAAATGATTTTAACATTTCTATTTTCTAGTAAGTGGAGTAGTAATTATTAGTAATAGTAATTAACTGTTAATTGATGATATCGCAAGCACGTCCTTTTATGAGTCTTTGCCGTGTCCAATGAGTTAACTCAAAACCACTAAACGATATTGATGAATCATAAATCCGAATTTATTACTAATATATTTTCAATTTTATTACTACTACTATATTCGATCATGGATAAATATAAATTCCAAGGATCCGTATAGAAACAGTTTAGCTTTCTCATTCCTACCACCCAACACAGGTTTGAATCTTCTCTTCTTTTGTAGAATAGGTAATCTCGATTGTTTCCGTCTCCTGCTCGGATTAGCTGAAATCATTCTGTTTTTCTGTATGCAAGTACTCCCCATTTTTATGTTTTCTTTCGTGCTATAGGAATCTAGGGCTGTCTCTATTCTTGTAATTGATTATCTTGGCTGGGTGGGGCGTAGCTTGATTCATCGATTGGGATGTTCAATTTGATGGAATATTGGTGAAGTTGGAAGCTTTACAGATTTGATTATATGGTTTCTGTTTTTGGTGATTTCAGCATGCAATTTATCGTCGTCTTTGAAGGGATTTGGGCCGATTAGGTTTGAAAAACTGCCTTAAGTATTATTTGGATTGATCTGCGAAGCCAAATACTAGAATTAGGCTGCTGTTGATTACAAAATGATGGTGGATTCAATAGCTGCAACATCTCTCTTAGGGCACCGCCCATTTTTTAGTAGCTATAATTGGCTGTCTTTTACCAAGTCAATGAATAGGAAATATGCTATCTCACCTTCTGTGAGAAGCTGGCATGTTAAGAAGCCGATTAGGTCTTTGACAAAGGCTCAGGCTGCAGAATTGACAAGAGAGGCACATTCATATCACAAGGAAGAGCGAGAACCTCCCGGGATTGACTATGGTGTGGATAGCCGGCCGGGGCTGTGGCCACCGGAAAACAAGGCTGATAACCCTGCCCTTAAGAACCCGTTGCTTCGACAGGAGAGGATGGGTTGTGGTTGGTTAGGTGCTATATTTGAATGGGAAGGGGTGCTGGTTGAGGACAATCCGGATCTCGAGAAGCAAGCTTGGTTGACTCTTGCTCAGGAAGAAGGGAAATCGCCACCACCAGCCTTTATGCTTAGACGAATAGAAGGGATGAAGAACGAGCAGGCTATAGCAGAGGTTCTCTGCTGGTCTAGGGATCCCGGGGTGTTGAAGAGGATGGGGTCTAGGAAGGAAGAGATCCACCAAGCTCTGCAGGGCGGTATGTACAGATTCCGGTCTGGCTCCCAGGCGTTCTTGAACCTTCTGGTGCATCACAAGGTGCCCGTTGCGTTGGTCTCCACCCGGCCTAGAAAGTCTCTTGAGAGGGCCATTGCAGTGATTGGGATTGAAGGAGTGTTCAGTGTCATTGTCACTGCTGAGGATGTCTACAGAGGGAAGCCTGACCCGGAGATGTTCATGTATGCAGCGCAGCTCCTGCAGTTTATACCCGAACGGTGTATAGTGTTTGGGAACTCGAATCAAACGGTTGAGGCCGCGCATGATGCACGGATGAAGTGCGTTGCTGTTGCCAGCAAGAACCCTATGTACGAGCTCGGGGCAGCTGACCTGGTGGTCCGGCACCTTGATGAGCTCACGGTGGTGGACTTGAAGAACCTTGCTGATATTGAGGCAGTGGAGCTCGAGCCAGAGAAGGAGATGGAGGCTTCAGCTGAAGATGACCGGCCTCCGTCCACATCAGTAGGTGTGTATGATGGTTTCTGGTGATATTTTTTCCCAAATGTACAGGATGTTCTAGTTCTTGGTCATGTGTTATAGACCAAAATACAAAGGGTGGTTGGTTCTGCAAAGGAAAAGTGTCTAGAAATGCAGAAGGTAGTCTACATTGGGTTACCATGTGCACTATCATGTACTACTACTATTTAGTATGTTAATAATTAAAAATATACTCCTACTTGTTTCAAATATCTGTATTTCCTTTTTCTCTGAAGTATGTGGGAGTATGATAAATTGATTGGTGTTAAGAGCACCCACAACCGTGCTCTTACCAACGAGCACGGATATGGGCGGCCCCACTTTTTCTGCCTGCTTTTAGGCAAGAGCACAACACCCACAGCTGTGCTCTTCCGCAAGAACGAGCACAAGGGTCCCACCATTTTATTATTCAATTTAAATAAAAACATTTCCATAATATTAAAATTCATTAAAAAACTGAAATAATATTACAAATTATAAATAAAATAAAATTTACATAATTAAAATCCTACAAAATAAAAATTACATAATTAAAATCCTAAAAATAAAAAAATTACATAATTAAAATCCTAAAAATTAAAAATTACATAATTAAATTCATAAGTGACCGAATTTCGTCCAAATGGATGATGAATGTGTGTATTTATAGATGGTTTTGGGATTAAATTTTTTTTTAAAATTTTTCAAAAAAAACGGCTATATTTTTTGGAATTCGAAAATATTTTTTTAAAAAATTTTTGGTATTATTTTCGATTTTTTTTAAAAAAACAAAAAAATAAAATGCCAACTGCCAATAGAAACACGACACGTCGCTCTACTCGCTGGCACGGACGTGCTCTATGCATAGAGCACGTCTGTGCCAGCGGCAAGGCGCAGCGGAAGACAAGCGTGTCCTTGCCAGCGGCAAGGACGGACGGTGAGCTTAGAGCATCCGCAACGGTGGCGCCGTAACCCGCGTCCGTCCGCGCCGCTGGCACGGACGTGTCTCGCCGCCGCTGCCCTCGCGCCGTGCCAGCGAGCAGGTGACGTGGCGGCACGCGATTGGGCAACGGCATAGCCGTTGCCTTTGAATAATTTTTTTATTTTATTTAAAATTCGTTATTTAATTATAAACAGTGATAAAAAATTTAAAAAATTTATTTCCAAATCCCAAAAATATTGCCGTTTTTTGCCCTTTTTCTGAATTTTTTGGAATTTTTTTTATTTTTCCCCCAAAATCATCTATAAATACACACATTCATCATCCATTTATCATATCAAATCATCTCTCATTCATCTCTCATTCATAATTCTCATACAAACTATCAACATGTTCATCCCTCACTCAAAACCTCAAATGGATTTCACCCATCTAATGGCGGAAGCGGAGCGCGAAGAACAAGAATACTACGAACAAAATCGTGCCGCTTACGAAGCGTATGTCGCGGCGAATACCCCTGCTCCTCCTCCTCAACGAACTAGATCAACTCGCCGCTACATCCATCGGGACGGGGAGGGAGCCCACGAAAGGCTCGTTGCCGACTACTTTGCCGACCAACCGCGGTTTCCGGCAGATTACTTCAGGCGCCGTTTTCGCATGTCAAAGCGCTTGTTTATGCGAATTGTCAACACATTGTTCGCAAGTGTTGAATTCTTCCAAACAGGTCCAGATGCAGCCGACCGGCAAAGTATCACGCCGTTGCAGAAGTGTACGTGTGCCATCCGACAACTCGCTACTGGGCAAACGGCCGACATCTTCGACGAGTATTTGCATATCGGTGAGTCCACTGGAATCCTTTGTCTAAAGAATTTTTGCGAGGGCGTTCGTTGAGCTTTCGGGGATGAATTCCTTCGGGTACCCACCACCAATGATTGCCAACGATTGCTTCGTCTTCACGAATCAGTCCATGGCTTTCCCGAAATACTTGGCAGCATTGACTGCATGCATTGGAGGTGGAAGAATTATTCGACTGCTTGGATGGGGCAACACTTAAGCGGTCACAAAGGCGGCGGCCCAACACTTATCCTTGAGTCGGTCGCCGACTACCGCCTATGGATTTGGCATGCATATTTTGGCGTTGCCGGATCCAACAACGACTATAGCGTGCTCTATTCGTCACCCCTCTTCAATGATGTGATGAATGGTGTAGCACCGGCGATCGACTTCACCATCAACGGAACTACATACCACATGGGTTACTATCTCGCCGATGGTATCTACCCAAGGTGGTCGACTTTCGTGAAGACGCTCAGCAACCCGCACGACCTGAGATGGGTTCTTTGTGCGCAGCGTCAAGAGTCCGCGCGGAAATACGTCGAAAGAGCCTTCGGGGTCCTTCAAGCTCGATTCAACATTGTGAAGGCCCCGGCTCGGCTGTGGTACGTGAATAATATAGTCGACATCATGTTCACGTGTATTATTTTACACAACATGATTATAGCCGACGAAGGGCCGAGGGCGGCTAGCTTCTACGACGAGGATGAAGCCGGAAGCTCAACAGCGAGGTCTCCCCCACACCGAGGTGAGCATACGACGGTTGGCCAGAGGATCGAGACAAGGCACACAATGCGCGATACCCGAAACCACATTCAGCTACAAGAAGACCTAATCAAACAAATGTGGGCGAAATTCGGCAACGAGTAGTGGTTTTTTTAATTTTTAGTATTTTAATTATGTAATTTTTAATTTTTAGGATTTTAATTATGTCGTTTTTATTTTATTTGTCATTTGTAATATTATTTAGGTTTTTTTAATGAATTTTAATTATGGAAATGTTTTTATTTAATTGAATTTTAAGTTAATTGTGCTCGTCCTTGCGGAAGAGCACAACTGTGGGTGTTGTGCTCTTGCCAGAGAGCAGACAGAAAAAGTGGGGCCGGGCCCACAACCATGCCGCTGATAAAAGCACCGTTGTGGATGCTCTCACCGTTTTTTTTTTTATTTCCCCTTGTGGATGCTCTCACCGTTGCAGATGTTGATTTGAGCAAAATCGTACACGAAGCAACCTATTAATTGGAGCGAAAATGTTGCGTATAATCAATTTACTGATGGGAATGAACATTAAATTTACGTTCTACATTCAAAAGCGAAATTATTTTCGAGAAAAATATGCTTTTAATTATTATAGTGGACCTTGTTCGTAATTATTTTTTTACTCAAATCACTTTATTGTTGACATTCAACAACAAAATTGAAAATAAATTTGGTAAAAACATAAAAATAAAAAAAGGAATTTAATCAAAATTTAGGTAGGCCGATGACGTGTCAGATGCAGATGGAACGGACCACGGCAAAAGAGTGGATGGTGCCGCACATCATTGCACCCCGTGCCTCCTCCGCCATTCTTTTCATCTTTTCAGTCTCTGCTTGGTGCTTACTAAATTCTTATTCTACTGAAAAATCAAACACGCCAACTTCATTGTAGAGGACTCGTGTTTCTTGTTCTGTTTATCTGAAGCCGATTCAAGGTATTGTCTTGTTCAGTATGTTTCCTTACCTTTGATCCTAAGCTTTCATATACCTATTGTGGATTTTCCTTTTTTTTTTGTTGGCTTTTTCGGCATCAATTGAAGTCTGTTTGAGAATGCATTACTGTTATTCAGCATTTTCGTAACAGTTCTAAGTCTATATTTGATATTTTTTCGGATTGCTCTCAATTGTATAATTGGCTGCTAGAAATGAGTGAGCAGCAGTGAAGATTTTGTAAATCTAGTTCACGATATAATTGTTTCTGCAACGTACATTGAGTATCTGTCCTGACGCTGAAGACACTAACATTGTATAACAACTTGTCGATCTGAATGTTAACTAACATCTTTCTCAATCTCAATATTTGGGTCTTTTATGTTTTTGTGATTGACACTGCAGCTTCCAGCCATGACATTGATGTCCCATCCTGGTTCATCTCACAGCATTCATTCTGAGGTTATACAGTGTAAAACAAGGTGGAATGGAGTTAATAGATTTTCCAAAACAGTTGACTCAGCCCGAAGAAATGAAACCTCCTTAGGTATGCGGTCCCCTTTGTGGAGTTCCCTGAAGGTGAAACCAAGCTCAAGTTCTTTTGGCATTGGAGTGCGATGGAGGCAAGAGCGCCAGGTAACTGTTGCTGCAAGTCCTCCTACAGAAGATGCTGTTATCTCAACCGAGCCACTTACAAAAGAAGATCTCGTAGCTTACCTTGCTTCGGGTTGCAAGCCTAAGGAAAACTGGAGGTCGGAGTTATAGCTTTTCTTGGTACTAAAATATTGATTGCATCTTGTTCTTTTGAAAATACCCTCTGGTTTCAATATGCAATCTAGTGTTACTATTCCTGCTTTTGTTGTGAAACAACCAGTTTACTGGGATTATTTTTAAAATCTATTTTTTTTTTCAATTACTTTCAGCTGGTTAAACTTGAAATTGCTAGCCATATTGTTCCTTTCCAGTTTATACTGTAGTTGGAAAGGTCATGCTTACATTCCACTAATCTGAGATCATTATTCTTGGACGCTGTTATGTGATAATGTCCATTTGTTCCTTACCATGCCTTTGCACTGGGCCTGAATACCCAGCATCAGTTATTGATTAATCACTTCCTATTTCCAACCAGCAGTTTGGATTTGTATCTCTAGTTAATAGTTTAATGGTTCTTATGTTAATAAAGATCTGACACCTGATGACACAGTATATATCATTGGCTTGTACAGGATAGGCACTGAACATGAAAAGTTTGGGTTTGAGATTGGATCATTAAACCCCATGAGATATGAACAGATAGCAGAGCTTCTTAACGTTATATCTGAGAGATTTCACTGGGATAAAATAATGGAAGGTGAAAACATTATTGGACTCAAGCAAGTATGTAATTTATCTCTTCAGTTCCCTGAAAAAATATATGGTCATTTCCACAATACTTTGTCTATGCTATACACGCTAGTGTCCATGTAACATCACACAATTGTTAATATAACCTCCTATTCTATCTGATACATATTGCTAGACCTTAGATTCCAAGTGAATAGTCTATTCCCATATTTGACATATGTGATGCTAAGAACACACTGATTGATTAAGTTTATTGTAACTGGCAGGATAAACAAAGTATCTCGCTTGAGCCTGGTGGCCAATTTGAGCTTAGTGGTGCGCCCCTTGAAACTCTGCATCAAACTTGTGCTGAAGTCAATTCTCATCTTTATCAGGTTTGTAGATTTGTTCTGAGTTATTTTATCTGGTATGTTTGTTCCATTTTAATGTGATGATAAACCTGAATGAGTGGGAAAATAATTATCTAGAATCAATTCCTATCATGAACTCCGAAATTTTTTAATCACATTTTAAATAGATTTTGTCAGAATTGTAAATGTGCCTTAACAAGAGAAGCTTTCCACAGACTAGTAAATCATGTCTAGTCCTTTTTAAAGATGTCAAGCCTATTGTACTTGTGGTTGTGGACACTCTATTTAACCAGCCAAATCAGACTTCAACAGATAATAATTGGTTTATGAAATGCACAGGTTAAGGCTGTTGCAGAGGAGATGGGGATTGGATTTTTAGGAATTGGCTTCCAGCCCACGCGGGGACGAGAAGACATACCAATAATGCCCAAGGTAACATCTATATGAACTTATAAATATAAATTTCAATTTTATTGAGGGGTGTATTCTCTTTTCTCCCTAGTTGCATTGTAGATAACCATGCATTATGTGGGTTTTTATGGCAGTTCTAACTGAGAGCCACTTTTCATTGCACATTGATTTTTTATTTTCTTGAGTTGACATATCTGTTTCCTTCAGTTGTGGCCTTGTGGGATAGTCTGTTGCATATTTCAATTTGGACCTGTTCCATTCGTGGAAGGTTTGACTACTGTGTAAGATCTGATGAGTTTCTACCTATACTGACAACATAATTTTCTCAGGGAAGATATGTAATTATGAAGAATTACATGCCCAAAGTTGGGTCACTGGGACTTGATATGATGTTTAGAACATGTACCGTCCAGGTGAGGAGTAATCCCTAATTCTCATCTACAGCTTGTTATTTCTACTTTTAGTTCTCAACGTACTTCTTTTAGTCTTCCTTAGATGCTTTATCAGGTGTTGGTTTCTGTTTCTCTTATAAAGGTGAACCTGGATTTTGATTCTGAAGCTGATATGATAAGGAAGTTCCGAACTGGTCTTGCCTTACAGCCTGTAAGTTGGCATTTATCTTTTTCAGGAACCATTTAATTACATGGGATCTAATATATTTATTAAACAGATAGCTACAGCATTATTTGCAAATTCACCATTCACTGAAAGGAAACCAAATGGCTATCTTAGCATGAGAAGGTAGTTATGCTTTTCCATGATTGTGACAGTTCAGTTTTTTTACTACCCTTAGTTATATGTAATTAATTTTAGGCTTTGAAGAAGTTGATTCTCATAATACTTCATATTTCTGCACAGCCAAATATGGACAGACACCGACAATAACCGAGCTGGAATGCTCCCTTTTGTCTTTACGACTCCTTTGGGTATGTCCCCTTGTGATGAAAAAATCTAATATTTATTATTGGAAATTTGGAAATAGTCTGACACTCTGCTGCCATATAAAGACAGTACAATTTCTACTTAGGGTTCTACACCCACCCTTTTTAGTAAAAGCATTTAATCCAAACTTCTTTGCTCTTCAGGAAGCATGTACATATAAAGACTCACTGCATCAAAAAATATTTTGAAAACCATGGACATTTTTCTTCCACTTTATCTGAATGCTTGGTACTGATCTTGCTATGTGCATATCTTCCATCAATCATAATTGTGTACAGCTGCAATGCCCCCCACCCACTCCAAGTTTTATGTTGGAAAATGTACCGAAATTGTTGACTTGTACGTATGTGAATTTGACTCCATGTTAACAAAAATCTGAGGAACTGGCCTGTTCTTGCATGTACCAACTGCAGTATCTAATTACACTCTTATAACCATAATATACTGATTGTCCTTACTACCCTTGACACCAGATCCATTTCGGTATAATCTCTAGACATATTCTTGTAAAACTTGATTAACAATTGACTTTGTATATTCTGGTTGACCTTTTCTAATGTGGTGATCTCTAAGGCCTTACCCTTTTTAAATTGATTTATGCTATGGAATAAATTACGCCTCTTGACACTGAGCATCATAACCTCTCGTTTTCTATTGGCTAAAATTAAAATTCACCTGCAACTTTTCCAGCTGAAAAGAGTGAAGTTTTGGAGGCCTTATTTCGACAATAATGTTGCTGTTTTATCAACCAGCTATTTTTAGCTGTATGTTTATGTTATCAGTCTACAAGTACTGGCACGTCTCCCTAATTAATTTATGTTATCTTTTGTAGATTATCACTTTGCTTCTTTAGTTAATTGATCCCAAAATGTTGCAGGAAGATGCATATCTAACTAATCGTTTAAGTATACACAACATAATACAAAAGCTCAAATTAGTTGGCTGCTTTTGACGTTTTTTATTTAAAGTTTTCTTATGTTGTCACTAAATCCTTAGGAACTTTGAGTACATGTATTTGAATTTCAATATTAATGGACTACTTGTATTTCATGAGTGTTTGTTTGCTGGCACAGGTTTGAACAGTACGTAGAATATGCTCTTGACGTCCCAATGTACTTTGTCTATCGGCAGAAAAAGTATATTGATTGTGCTGGAATGTCCTTCCGGGTATTTATCTCCACATTATTCTTCCTGTATAGATTGCTTTCTTGTAATTTTGCTGGGTGACTGTTATCGTCTCTGATAAGTCTTCTACAGGACTTTTTGGCTGGAAAACTTCCTTGTCTTCCAGGTGAATATCCAACTCTTAACGATTGGGAGAATCATTTAACAACAATATTCCCAGAGGTTCGTATTGTGATCAATTCAGCAAAAAATGTTTGGAAGTCATGTTCACAGTTGTACTAATTTCTGTTATTATCTTTCCTCAGGTTAGGCTTAAAAGATACTTGGAGATGAGGGGTGCTGATGGAGGACCTTGGAGGCGACTATGTGCCCTACCTGCATTTTGGGTATATTCTCTTAGTTGCACAGTATTCTATCTTGTTCTTTTACTTATGTGGTTTAGACACTTAAATTTATCAAATTATGAAAATAGCGAACATAAGAATTTCTAGTATTTTTAATAAAACTTTACTGATTCAAAATTCCCGCTTCTTTTAATTGGTTTCTTTAGCACTATATTGGTTGCTTTACAGATCTCTGTACTAATATGACTGAGTTTCAGGTTGGTCTCTTGTATGATGAGGTCTCTCTACAAAATGTTCTGGACATGACAGCAGATTGGACTCCAGAGGAAAGACAAATGCTTAGAAATAAGGTAACATGATCAGTAGGCTGACTGTGATGGTAATCTTATTTGTTAGTACTATAGTACTATATAAGAAGCAGATTCTTTGAGTTCTGAATTGTGTGTTTTGGCTAATAGAAATTTATTGATTCATTGACTATGAATAAGTTAAAAGATTTCTGCGTATCTCAGTGGTGAGGTTATTATGATTTTGATTCAGTTTATGTTGCTATTCCAAAATAACTTATTCCAATTGATTGAAATATCTTTACAAAATTGGTTAATGTTGGGCTAGAGCATTAATTTCGGATATAAAATTTGGTGTGCTTTGCCAAATAAAAAGAGACTTGTGTTGAAATAATGGGCAGAAGAGTAATCAGCACGAAAATGGATTTAGTTTTTATGAGAGATATAAGCCCAAGCCATGCTACATTCCTTAGCTTCGTATCTTCCAATCTGAACACTCCTTGACAACCCCAACTTTCTGAACATATAGATTTTTCTCTGTTGCAAATTACTTAATCAATTCTAATTTGTTATTTTTTCAGCTCCTGCAACTGCTACTATGCTTTTAATATTTCTGCATACTTACACTTATATGTGTCCATTATTGGCTATTAGTGTCATCTCTTTCTAATAGTTGCAGCTGCTAACAAGTACATCTAGCAATGCACCGAATCTAACGTTATTAGTAGCTGAGTTCATTGCTTAATTTCACAGTAACTAAAATGTGCAAAAATTACTATTTTGATTTAGGATCAAGGAATTTTATTCGTATAAAGAGGTGGTATTCATGTGCATACGCATCTTTGCATGTATGTGTGATGTGCCTGCTGCAATATACAAGCTTTTTAGTGCATGAAGTTCCATCCAGAATTGGCTTCATATGATGAGTCCGGTCTTCTACATCAGCAGTCATTAGAATTAGGCCACACTAAGGATTTCACCCTTTTTATGCCCTCTTTTCTGCAACTTGTAGTGCTGAGTAAAGCATACAAAGGAGTTTTTGAGCAAACATATCTGTATTGAAGTATGGTCACCTTTCTATTTGGGTTCTCGATGGTTGAAATCTGGAGCTATGTTGTCTTTAGCGGTAGAAGATGAGTAACTGCTTCAGATATCTTTTATTATCCTGCAATACCATTTTTGAACTTGCAAGGTTCTTTTATACTGGGCCATGAAGATCCACCCCTTTTAACTGAATTTTCTGTTGTAGGTCCCAAAGAGTGGGCTAAAGACGCCATTTCGGGATGGCCTGCTGAAGCATGTCGCACAAGAAGTTGTCAAATTTGCTAAGGTGACTTAACAATAATAACATTGTCTTTCCCAGTTTGCTTGATTGTACATAGTATAGCTTTTACTCGGTTATTGGGACATGAGTGGAGTGATCTTCCATCATTTCTTCCTTTCCACTGTTTATCTTTGTGTTTCTTTCTCATAGGATGGCTTGGAAAGAAGAGGTTACAAGGAAACTGGATTTTTAAATGAGGTGACTGAAGTTGTTAATACAGGTGAGCAGCGTAGGTCAAAAAAAACTTCTAGGGTCAAATATCCCTTGGTCTTATCTTTTTATAATTTACTGAGTTACACATGTGCTAGATGTCTAACAGCTCATTACGAACAAGATGGATGGCGCCCTTGCAAATGAACTTACTTTTCATGCATTAATTCTTGGGTTCCTTTTAAATTTACTTCTCATCTTATCAAGTATTGACAAAATTACTAGTATTATGGATTATGAAATCCTCTTTGAAACCTCCTACTCCTTACCCGTTGTTTGTACCTAAAATGAGTTCACAAGATTTGACAAATGATTGTCACTATATTTCCATCCTGAGTTCATTATTACGATCACCCAACGAAAACACCCCCTTAGTGGTTGATTATACATGCACTGCCCCTCAACGAAAATGGATTGATGTTTGCTCTGAAAATGCGTAATGCAGGTATAACTCCAGCTGAAAAACTCCTTGCTCTGTACCATGAGAAGTGGGGACAAAGTGTAGATCCTGTATTTGATGAGTTGCTCTACTAGAGTTCGTCCGAAAATATCATGCTTCTCAGCGCACCTCTTTCAAGGTGAACCCCGAACAGAAAAAGTTAGGATTAGTTCTGATGAAGATATCTTACTCTTAAGGTCATCTTCTGTGCCTCTCATTTCTCATCTGTTGTGCTTTCTCATGAACAATTTACTCGAACTACTGCTATGCAAGACTTTCCTTTTCTTTTTCTAGTAATTTCTAATTTCTTATGATTATTGTTTTGAGTGTATGGAAACAATGTATGAGTGTGTAGTTAGGATCCAGCTGCTTCCATTCTTCCACTTAAACCTACCATATTGCACACTAGATTCCTTGTAACTCCCTTTAATTATTAGTGTTAATTGCATGTAATATCACAAAATTCTCCCATGTCTTTTAGACAAGTTTTAAAAATTCTCAATTGTCCCATGTGACCAAATTTGCTTTATTTTATTTTTTATGTTTTTAGTTTCTTAGGTTCAAAGCGGCGTCTAGTCATCCATGTCATCACATTATTTGCCCTAAAAAAGTTACTGTGAGACAATTGAAAATTCTTAAAACTTCGTGATTTGTAATTTCAAATTTTGAAATGTGTGAGAAATTATAATTTGATCAAATTTTGATTGGAAATTAATCTATTATAGGTTGAATTTGTGTCTTGATACAAGTGACGTATACGCCTCGCTAGAAGTACACAATAAGGCCAAAAGTGAACAGCATGATTGGATGCAAAGTTCATGCCTGTTTCAGATGATTTTCAAAAAATCATAATGATTTCTCCTCGTTGCATTGCAGCAAAAAAGACAATTCCGTCGCCTTGGTGGTTCCACACTCCGGCCCGACATCATGTGAGAAGGTTCATTCAAGGTACGCAGTAGCTCGTTAAGGGGAGGCCTTAACCCACTGGCTGCCAGAAGCCCATCTCCCAAGGCCTGGCGGCTCCACACTCCGGCCCGACATCATGTGAGGGGGTTCAATCAGGGTACGCAGTAGCCTGTTAAGGAGGAGGCCTTAACCCACTGGCTGCCAGAAGCCCATCTCCCAAGGCCTCACACTTGTGCCTGAGAGATGGAAGCAACTACACGACCGCAGTGGGATTCGAACTCAGACTCATTGCAGCAAGATATGCCCCTCCGTTGCCAACTGCAACAAGATCTGCCCCTCCATTGCCAACTGCGCCACGCCATGCGGGCTAATGATTTCTCCTCAGCTAATATGAATCAATACCAAGTTACTAACAGAATACAATAAACATGACGTCATTTTGATTGACTATCCAATGAAATTGACATGTAATGCCTTCAGGAATCATAGGAAAATTGTACTCTAGTTTTAAAACAAGAGCATATAAAGATAATTGGCTCAAATAATTTTCAACCACTCATTTAACAACAATGCCAAATACAAACAATATACTGAAGCAAATAAAATCATCTAAAAACCAACAAACAAGAAATATATGTGTGACAAAATACAAATAAGAAATACAGCATGTCTCTTTATCAACATGGTGATCCATCCCTTTTCACTGCCACTCAATCATATTGCCTTGCTTCTGCAAAGCCAAAGCATTCGATGCATCAACCCAACGAAACAGCCCATCCAATCATGCCTCTCAGCGCCTGAAAATCCCTCAACACATTTTCCTGTCTCTCAGGATGTTACGTTTCTCTTCTCTTCGAGTATGGAGCCTTCTTTGAGTGCAATTTGTGCCTCGTTCTCCCTCCCTAGAGCTAAAAGAGCAGCAGCCTGCAAATACGAAGCTATATGCCAAACAGGAGATATAACTTGTGCTTGCACTGCATCATTGAGGGCCTCCTGTGGCACATCACTCATGAGATATGACAAACTTCGGCGAGCATAAACAGTTGGGGAGACCATTGTTCCAACCTTAATAAACTGCATAAATGACACAGGAATAGGAGATATGACGCTTCATACACCAATTGGGGGATGCTAAAATGCCACACACATATATAAAAGATTTCCAAAGGGAGATGCAAGTTCTTACCTGCGTGAAACAATCAATGGCAACCCTAAAATCTTTATGCCAGAAAGCCACATCACCCTTTTTCTTTGAGTTCAATGTATCCTGCATTTGATTTGTCCACATCTGGAACGAAAGCTGCACACATGGAATATAGTTAGTTACGTTTAGGAGTCCAGAATGCTGGTTGCCAGTTGAGAAGGGAAATGTAAAATGAACAGAAATTCAGAAAAATAATGTTATATGCCAATCAGCAAACTTCGATTCTCATGATCTGCTACACAAATTATGCAACCATAAAATGTACTATGGAATTTCATAATTACAAGAAACTCTTTAACATTTGTTTATGGTTTCAAATTCCATCTTCTCAACGATCTAGTAGTAATATATACGTTTTATTAAATAGTTGAGAGAATACACAAAACAATAATGACGATTGAGATCTACAATTACAACAATCAGGAAAACATGTTGCAGCTTCCCCTCCATCAAACAGGATGGAGGCAGGTAGTTAAAAGTTCTCTCGCTAGGTTCAGGCAGGAGTGTGTGTAGAGAAAGTATTCAGGCTTTCTTGGGATTTTCACCAGAGTGCTTGTGCATCAATTATACGAGGTACAAGATGAAAAAGTGATGAAACTTGTAAATTTGTAAATTCCTGTTAAATTATCAAGAAGCAAACCTCAGTTGCTGCTCCCTCATCATCTTTGTAACTAAGTTTTTCCAATATCTCATGAATGGCAGTTAAATCCATTCTTAAGCATGCTTCGCCAAGGGGTGTCAAAGACACTACCTCTCCACCTTGAGGAATACCCATTAATACATGAGAAGGAACCTGCAGACGAAGTGAACATTAGAACCTGTAACTTCCATGCATATAAGCAAATAAAATAAACACATGAGTCAAGTACTGCAATAATAGGAATTTGAGACTCGTCCATTTCTATCCCACAATAAATATATACAATGATGAGACCATATAAACATGCTTGCATGAGTTGCTGCCTAAGAAGCACATAGCAATTATTCAGCACATGATCAACGTCTCTAATATCGCCCATCCCAGTTTTTTTGAGGAAAAATGCCAGAAATGTCTCCAAGAAACCACCAAAGTTAAATTCTTTCATTGAGAAACATTTTCGTGGTTACATTAACCAAATGATATTTTAAGAGAAAGTGTTGTACAACTATGTCCTGTACATGTCTTATTTCAATTACAATGAATGAAAAGATTTTATGATATCTTGTAGAAATTAACCAACCTCAGTTTCCTTCTGAAGAGGAATCAATGCAGCAACTACTGATTTTGGATTTGGTCTCTCACGGGGTTCATATTGTAAGCATCTTGAAGCCAGGCGGACTAACTCTGTTCCATCATCATTAGAAAATTGACCTTCCAAACAAGAATCCGTTAACATCTGAAGATTCCGATCCTTAATCAAATCAAGGGCCTGCACCAGTTATATAAAATAATAATGTCAACATGACTGAAAAACATAATCACAAGCTACTGAGAACTAAGAAATACAGTTATAATTAATGATGAATTATATTACAATCAAATTAATGGACAGCTTGGTGTACAGCCCATCAAATGACTTGCGTTCCATTTACATAAATGGCAGAAAGGGCTTCCTAGGGTGAAACTGACATTGTGAATTCTTATGTTTCACCTGGCAATGTTTCCCTCACAATCCAAAATGCCAATTCTGGAATAAACTTTCTGGGACTATTAATGTACTAGGTACATAAGTGGTTCTTAAAGTAGTATAAATTTTTCAAACCCTGATAGGACATTTTTAACTATAACCATTCAGCAGGTGATTGTGTGCAATTTGAGGACGATATTGCACATACAAGATGACATGGTCCTGACTCCTGAGCTCAAATGTGACAACCAGAACTTTCTTTTCCAAAAACTAGATTACTAGAAAATGTCTCATAGAGTGATTTCGAAAAATAGTACCAGATTATGTCATTATGCCATTTCAAAACAGTCAGCACAAAACACTTACATGACTTGGTGGGATGTGTTTTCCACTTAGAAGGTCAAGCAAAAGTGTTCCAAAGCTGTAAATTACACTTTCTGGGGTAACTCTTCCTAACAAAAACAGAAGGTCAGTGCTCGTCAGTTACAAATCCTAAAATGCAAAAGTGTCAGTTCAGATAACATAGACAAGAGCAAAAGTGTTCCAAAGTTGTAAATTACACTTTCAGCGCATAAATCTTTTGGAAACAAAATAACAGTATCAGTATGGTGGTGAATGCAGTAGACTGAGTAACAAAAGTTTCAAGATGTATTATAATATAATCCAAAGTTTTAGAGCAATATGCATGATAAACAATAATTTATAAATATCCCCCATTATTTAAATAGAAAGGCTACAGTTTCTATTCCAGCTAAGATTTCAAAACAGTTTCTATTCCAGATAAGATTTCAAAACAGTTTCTATTCCAGATAAGATTCAAAATGTTGTCCAAAAAAAGCCATAGGGGGGCATAATCTACCAAAAACCGATGTTGTGGATCTCTATTATCATTATTTTTCTCTCAAGCATATCACATGTTCAGGACATGGAACTATGATGGACTTATTAGGCATTAGCTAATCCCCAGGTCTGCAATATTGTGGTGTTGCATGCTTATATTGCATTGTACACTCATTTACATCTATGATTGGTCACACAAAAACTATCATGCTATCCAAAATGTCAGGGATGAAGAGTACTACTGTGATGGGTGATGACTTATTCTGTCAAGAATTCCATCTACTAACTCTATAAGACCCAGCATGTCGACCAGTATTGACCTACAGCCACATAGTACTAAGTAATAACCCAAATGCAGACTTCCTGAACAAAAAATTTACTTATTCATGCTACATAGCTTCAAAAGTTCAAATAATCTATGATACAATCATAACAGGCAGTAAACTAATTGACCTTTATTTCCGAATTGCGAGCACAATCCACAGTTTAGACATGAGCACATTCCTGTGGGCAAGCTAAATGGTATCTTCTAGAAATTCCTAAATTATTGCTACAAACCATTATAGGTAACGGTAGTTCATTCTAGATGAGATATTATACCAGTCCTTAGGTACTCTGGTGGAGTAAATGCCAAGTTTGTACTGTAGCTTTTCCCATCTCTACTATTCTTCATCAATCCAAAGCATGACAATCTGGGATTCCCATCCTATAAGATACAAAACAACCCAATAGGAAGAAACACTATCAAAATGCAGACAACTGAGAAGTAAAAGAAAATAACAAATGCTAACTTGGAGCTTACGTAATCAAAGACAATTCTGTAGGCATTTAGATCATGATAAAGTGCCCGACCCTTGCTCGTGCAATATTCTAAAGCTTGAGCAATATATAAAGCAACTCTTAATCGCATTGCCCACTTCATAGGTTGTGTTTCCCCTGAGTTCACATAAAATTATTGAATAATGATAGAACAAAGAACTGAATACATATCTGAATTGAGATCACATCGTTCACAACTTAAAGCACATTTGATCCAATAAACTCGATTATACATCAAAACTAGCCAACCAGACTGTCTTTAGCATTACATATATCGAAAAGTAATTACCAGCAGAATATGCCAGGTAAGCCCTTACACTCTTATCTAGTTATCTTATCTAACGACCGGCCCCCCAATAACTGCACTAAGTTGGGCATAACAGAAGCATTTCAAGTCTTTAACATCAATCAAAATGTACTTACAGTGAAACAGATGTTTTGCAAGAGTTTCATTGGGCATAAATTCAGCAACCAGTAACCTCTCATCACCTTCACAGCAGCAGCCAAGCAAATTAGCCAATCTGTAGTTCCGCAGTTGGCCAACTGCTCTTGCTTCTTCCTGAAGTGTATAAAGTAATGTTCATTTGAAGTGATCAACCAAGTGATAGTCCAACCAATCAAAATATAAGAAAATTGCAGAAACTGTAGCAATCCATATCTAATTCCATGTATCTCTAGGAAATCAAAGAATAGATCCTAACAAAATCTAGGCGCAGTATAACATATCACTGAAACAAGTTAAGTACACAAAAGAGCATCATGAAAAGGATCTCCATTAAGATGGAGTCCACTCTCACCATGAACTGACGCGCATCAGGCCAAGCAGACCTATTAAACCGTTTGACGGCTATCCGCCTCTGATTATCCAATTTCCCCTTATAAACCACATTTGGAGCTTTCTCCCCATGTTCAGAAACTATGTTCTCTACTGCAAACCCAGATGTAGCCGTCCTAAGTTGTTCAATAGAAAATTCACGAAATGTAGGTAAATCACCAATTTCACTTTTCTCCTCGTTCTCTGCATCATCATCACAAACTTAAGTTGGTGTTTGAGAATCAATAAAAAGTACTAATAGAGAGTTATTTGGGCAAACCAGCATTATTGGCTTCATGAATAGGTCCATTATGCTCTGAACTAAAACAACACAAGATCAGCTTTGAACAGCGACAACCCATCCCAATGCAACAAATAAAACTAAATACAAACAGATAAGGAATTTCAATCTTCCACTATGCAAAAACTACAACTCCGTTCCTCAAAGGCTATGACTCCACACGTCCACTATGCATTTACGTAACACTTGATACAAGTGCCCAAGCGCCAATGCTGATTTAGTGTCCTCAGTTAACAAACCTGCAAACATAAAGAATTACGAATAAAAAAACGCACCTTCTTAATACAATTAACTACAGATTTCGATTGCACAATAAGTCAGAATTGTCAGAAGTCAATTGCATTATTGCATGCATTTGAACAGATGCAGCATATTGGCATGCCAGAAGTTGCCTGTAAAAGGACAACTGTAAAGAAGTCATACAAACGTCGAATGTTTAGAAAGTAAACTTGAGTCTTACTGAAGTCTTGCAAGTAAAAGAACAAACATTCAACTAGTTCTATTCCAAATAAGTTGAATCTCATTACTATTCACAAATACTATAAATGTAAGTTAATTGGACAAGTTGAATCTCAAGAAAGTTACTTTTAGCAAATCTTGGTCAACTCGAGGCATCAAATTCAACATTTCCTGAATCCAAAAATCCCTACTTTAGCGCAAAGCAGCTCCTCTTTAAGCTGTTTCAGCTCAGTAATTCACCTAAGAAAAGTAAATACACTATGCCATCAAAGTCAATGTCACAAAACCCTTATCCCGAGACAAAATCAACGAAGGCCCATTATCAGGAAATCAAAGATTAAACAAAGAGAAAACACATCATCCACAAAAATCTGAATAAAACCCCATAATTGAAGCAGGAAAAAGGAAGAACCTAAAAAGAGGTTTCTTGATTTAGTCAAAGCAGCAGAAGCGAAAGTAGTTGATGCTAAATTTGTGTATGCATTTGTTTTTGCATATGCATGTGTAGGTGAGGTGAGGCTCAAAAAGGGAGATCGGAGAGAGAAAATGATTCGGAGAAGATGTAGAGACAGGTGAACATTAATGATAGATATACAATAGATACAGATGTGTGCGTGTGGTGTGTGTAGATCTATTTAGGACGTCAGGTGCGATTTTTTATTACAATTTCCACCGACATAATATTCATTATTGCCATTCTGTGTTCCTTTTTCTAATTAAGGAGTAGTATTTTTTTATTCTCACCATATATTAATATAGGAGTATATAATTGCAATATCACCTTTCTACAAAATATTTATATTCTTATATATCAATATAAATATAATATAACATAATATGGATATAATAGAATTGTGACTTTGAAATACTATGATTTTCAAGGCTACAGTGGATAACAAAATGTTTTAGAAAATTTGTAATTCATTTAAAATATGATATTCAAGATTTAATGGATATAAAAAATGTTTTAGAATTTTTAGTAATTAATTAACTATGCTCGATCGTAGTTATGCAAGTTACGTTTAATAAATCATGCATTGTATGTAGTTCTTAGTTATGATACAAAGTTACCTAAAATGTTTTTTTTACCAGTAATAATCTGACAACTTTTTAAATATAATATTTAAATTAACCTAATGATAGTATTTTTCATAACTGTCAGTATATTAGTAGCACTAAAATTAAAACTAAATACGTAATGAGAATTCGGCCCACTATTATAAAGGACAACATTACTTTTACAGATCCACTATGAATTTCAATTAGGACCAAATATTTTAAGAACCAAATATCACCCAAAAAAGGTCCAGCAGATAATTAGGCACAGCCCAATTATTTTAATCTTACGTAACAAGTACTGATGTACTCTATATTGCAATGATATTTAATTTATGCATGCATCGATTAAATTATTGTGCATTTTTTTATGATGTGATTTCCAGAGGTCAATTTGTATCATTTGATTCACATTCTTCTTCAATTTTCATAGTATTTGATAAAGTAATAATTTCACTTTATTGCTAAGATTTTGGATCTGAACTTACAATATAATTTTCTAATTCAACTTATAATGATGTATTCATGTTTGAATGGGTCTTGTTAATCGACATAGTCTCGACCCTTTACCTTGTTTGTCTGACTTTCGAAAAGCAAAGTGATTATGACATTAAATTAATCAAGAAAGTGTTGACTCGTTTCACTCCTCCAGTTTCTTCACCAATACGCGTAATTTAGGGAACACTTACCCTCGAGAAAATTATTGAAAAAAATCATTAATTACCAATTATAGTTTTCTTTTATTTTTAATTATAAAATGTTTGTGACATAATAGTACTAATGTTAAAAAGTTGGTGAATTTATTACGGTGATAATATTGGTCAAATTGGATGTTATGTGGGTCCTGAGCCGGTCAAAACGAGTTTTAAATGGGTTAGGATGTTTTTGGGTTTTAATGGCATTAATTTAGTACTCCCTACCTAAAACAATGCACATGTTAAAAAAAGTCTTATTACCATTATAGGAGAATATTCTTTAGGCCATTTGCAATGGGGCCGATCAATTAAGCCTATAATTGGCTCCCCCCATCGGCCCCCCGTTATGGAAGAGGGGCCGACCATCCACCTTTCCACCATCACCCCAAAGAGTCGTTGTTTCGGCTTTGGCCAATCCCATAGGGTCTTTGATCGGCCATCCATTATTGAGCATCGATTTTTATTATTTTTATTTTTTTAACTCTCAATATATACCTCCATAACCCATTATTCACATTCATCACCAATAGTCTCACTATATACTTCTTATTTACCATTTTATTGCATTTTATTTGAGTGAAACAATTAAAATTGAAATATACTAATATTGATGATGTGAAAACGAAATGGAAAGTGGGATAGGCCATTTCGTTGCTGAGAAATAGACCATAAAAATAAATGGAATAAAATGCTGATCTGAAAATAATAAAAAAAAAGTCAGGGCTATAGCGAGCTCTCTTGAACTTATAGTTTGACATGTAGTTCAAACTTCTTAATGGAAGTAGTAGTAATATTTAAAGCATTTGAGATATAAAGGTGATGAATTTATCTAGGATCTAAGAAGTAAAAAATGACTTCTGTTTTTAATCTAATCCAGATTTAATTCACCACAAATTAGTCAAAACGAGTTGACTCAAATATAATTTTCGGACGAAAAAACCCCTTGTTATATAATTTTAAATCAAAATATAGTAGAGTGAGAAATTAAATTATAAACTAAATCATGCATGCAGTGAGATTACTACTCGCTAATTTAGTACTACTCCCTTATTCAAAAATAAGCAATTCGTATTGTCATCCCAATATAAGTATCGCAATTAATTTTTTGGCAAAAATTAACCATTATAATCTCATTTATTTTATTTTATCCGTATTTAATTCATTTTATACCTATCTATTTTATTATATCTCTTGTAACTACTTAATTCAATACCCACTTAATGCATTAAATATCAATTTATAAAATTTTCATGTTCAAATAAAATATTTCATGAACTATCTCATAGAATGTTAGTACTCCGTAAAATCGTTGATCTAATTAAAAAAATTTCCCCCAAAAACCACCGTACGAAATGGCCTGAATTCTATGGTCAAAGTTCGAACAGCTGTGATGAAGAAATCTGTTCAAAGACTTGAGGAAGTAAAAAGAAATTATTGAATATACACTTGAGAGCCAACTTATGTTTCATCTGATCAGGCCATCTGCAACGCTGTCTCTTATACGTCTTTTAACCGTCTCATCCCTTAACTATTCATGGCCCCACTATACTTTTCACTCAATCTCTTAACTAAGAGACAGAGCCTGCAACCCTCCATCTCTTAACCATCTCATCCCTTAACTATTCATTCAATTTCATTTTTATTTCCAACAAATTCAATTAATAAAAACACACTTCATTAAATAAAATAAAATTACAACTTAAATTTCTTAAAAAATAAAAAAAACCATAATTAAAAATCCTAAAAAATGAAAAATACATAATTTAATTTCTTCCGCTCACTCTCTCTACCGGTTGCCAAATTTTTTCCAAATGTGCTCCATTAGATCATCTTGGAGTTGGGCGTGGGCGGTAGAATCACGTGTCCTTGCCCGAATAGACAACCGATCTTGCAAAGACGGATGCACTCCACTGCGAGGTGGACTACTTGCGGTAGAGCTTCTGAGGGTTTCAGGGTCGAACCAATTTCCCGCCTCAGGTCCTTCGTCGGCGACAATCATATTGCGCAAGATTATGCACGTATACATGATGTCGACCATACTCTCCATGAACCACGTACGAGCCGGGACTTTGATAATGTTGAACCAACCCCCAGGTCCTTCTGAGGGTTTCAGGGTCGAACCAATTCCCCGCCTCAGGTCCTTCGTCGGCGACAATCATGTTGTGCAAGATTATGCACGTATACATGATGTCGACCATACTCTCCATGAACCACGTACGAGCCGGGGCTTTGATAATGTTGAAGCGCGCTTTGAGAACCCTGAACGCCCTCTCCACATCATTGCGAGCAGCCTCATGCTTCTGCGCAAAAAAGAGCCTGTTTTTCGTTCACCGGCCTGTTGAACGTCTTCACGAAGGTTGGCCACTTCGGGTAGATGCCGTCGGCTAGATAGTACCCCATTTTATACCGCCGGTTGTTAGCGATGAAGTTGATGGGCAGCGCTTTACCGTCCAAAACTTCGGCGAAGAGGTCGGATTGGTTGAGCACGTTGACGTCGTTGTTCGATCCGGGGACCCCGAAGTACGCATGCCAAATCCATAGCCGGTAGTCGGCAACGGCCTCGAGTATAACGGTGGGGTGGGTGCCTTTGTGGCCGCTCGTGTATGACCCCCTCCACGCCATAGGGCAATTCTTCCATTGCCAATGCATGCAATCGACGCTGCCAAGCATCCCGGGGAATCCGTGCACTTCTTCGTGAAGGTGGAGCAGAAACTGACAATCTGTCGTGCTTGGCTTCCGGAGAAATTCGTCGGTGAAGGCTGCCCAGACGCCTTTGCAGAATTGCATCAAACACATTCTCCCAGTGCTTTCTCCAATGTGGAGGTATTCGTCGAACAAATCCGCCGTTTGTCTAGTAGCAAGCTGACGGATTGCTGCAGTACATTTCTGCAGCGTCGTGTGGCTGAGACGGCCAACGGCGTCGAACCCTTCTTGGAAGAACTCTTCCCGGGATGCTAATGTATTTGCGATGTGGAGAAATAGCGGTTTCCGCATGCGGAAACGGTGACGGAAGTAGGTATCTCCCCATACCGGGTTATCACAGAAGTAGTCACGTACTAACCTTGCGGCGGCTTCCTCCCGGTTACGATGGATGTAAGTCCGGGATCTTCTTTGGGGCGGCGCGACTTCCTCCGCTTCCCTACGTCGATCTTCTTCAAGTGATTCTTCCATTATTCGACGCATTTGCTCAAATGGATCAATGAATGACTTAAATTTGGGAGAAGAATAAAATAGATGATTTGAGATGAAAATTGGAGTGGAAAGAGAGATGATTTGAGATGAATAGATGTGTGTTTGTGTGTGTGAAAGATGAGTATTTATAGAATAAAAAAAATTAAAAATGGCCGTTGAACGGTAATATGCCCGTTTATTATTATTATTATTATTATTATTATTATTATTATTATTATTATTAAATTCACTTTTTTTTAAAAAAATTGATTTATTGCGTCAGCGTGACGACGCTCACTCGCGGGCCGGCGAGTGGGCGTCACGCGTGGCTCCAGCGCGCGCCACGTCGCGCAGGCGCGTGGCGAGCTGGGGACAAGACTGGACGCTGCAACGCGTTCCACGCCCGTCTCGTCTCGGAGAGACGAGATAAGGGACACCCGCGAGACGCATTGCGGGTGCCCTTAGGACATCTAGGTATGTAGGTGCACCCAACTGTACTCCAATGGAGTGTGAAGCCCCCTTCAATCCCTTTGAATTTCATCGATTTTTTATTCAATTCTACACAACAAAAAAGGGTGAGAGTCCATAGTCCCTTTTAATTCAAAAGCTCAAAATTTTCTATTCATGTTCACTTTTGTCTTTTACCCTCCCTCCTCTTTCCCAAAACTTCTCTGCGCCTCTATCTTCTTCTCTTGCCCTTTCCCTTTCTTGCACATTCTAAATCTAGGGTTTCATTTATTGTTGTCTCCTCTTCTTTTATCAGTGGGGAATTCTGAGCTAAGTCATTTGAGTAGCTGGTGGACAGGGGATTTTCTCCACAATTTTCAGAATGAGCTTAGATGTGTGTTCTAGGCAGTCCATTTGTTTCAAATTTCAGTCTTTTGAGTTCCCTTTTCTTTCCATTACTGCAATTTTGTAGGTTGAGCCTAGTGTAATTTCTGCTGGTTTGGTCCGTGACGACATTTTTTAGGTTTTATGTTACAATTATGTGTTGTAGTGCATGTTCCTCATTTGCAGTTAGGGTTTTGTGTTATTTCGTCGGTTTCAGATTTGTGGAGTTTGTATATTACGAGTGGGATTTTGAATAATTTAGTTTGAATTTTGCTCATGGATGGGAGAGAAGGGATGGCATTACAAGGGTCTGCACCATACTACCTTCATAGAGGGGGAATTGGTGGATCTGGTGGTTCAGGGCCTGGCCATGCTGTTCATGGCGGTGGCGCCTCCCCTGCCCCGCAGCCTGGTGTAATGCACTCCTCCCCTGCTTTCAAGAATCTTGCAAACTCAAGCATTCAGATGCAGCCCAATGCAGGGAGTGCTGGTGCTTCTGCGAGCAGTTCATCATTCCATGTTGAGAACCCATCTCAGAATTTCTCTCGCGGCAGAAGCATCATGGTTGCTTTGCCAGGTGGCGAGCCCGTGCAGAAGAAGAAGAGAGGTAGGCCGAGGAAGTATGCCCCGGATGGAGCTAACACGGGCTTAGGATTATCCCCTATGTCTGCACCTAAGCCTTCTTCCTCTTTGGTGGTCAGCCCTGCGGAAAAGGCAAGACGAGGCCGGCCTCCTGGCAGTGGATGGAAGCAGAAGCTTGCTCCCCTTGGTAATTTCTTGTTCTAGTTGATTACTTGTTCTATGGACTATAGTTCTTTTCACATTTCCTTTTTTTATTGCAATCTATACTGAGATTAATGGTGTCATGTGGTTAGAAAGAGATGAAAAAACAGATACTATAGATTCAAGATTTAGGTTGTATTCCATGATTTTTTTGCAGTGTTACTTTCACTACCCAATTTAGATTCTTATCTGTGATCTACTAAAAGTGGCCGTAATAGATGTACTGATCTCATGATCATGGTGCTTCATTCTTCACTATTTTTGCATTTCCAAAAATGCTATATATTTTTGATGATGCATTGATTACTACCCTGACTCCACGAGAAAACGTTGCTCCACTTTTGCCGGGATATCAATGTGAATTGTTGGTTGTACCCGGCAGTATAAATTGTACTTATACTCCCAGTAATCTAGATGGTATCTTGTTGAGCTTAAGATTTTTCTTTGATTAGGTGAATGGATGAACAACTCAGCTGGATTAGCCTTTACACCTCATGTCTTGCATGTCGGCGTCGGTGAGGTATATTTCATCTCGAGTTACTGTAATCATTTCTGTTCTGGCCATTAACGAACTACGCTTTTGAGTTTCTGAACATCTTATGTTGTCTATCATATTAAGTATGTTGCAAGAGAAGTACTATTGATTGCTCTTCCTAGCAGGATGTTGCAGAGAAAATTCTGGCATTTGCACAACAGAGGCCAAGAGCTCTATGCATTATGTCTGCAAACGGATCAGTTTCTGCAGTTACACTCCGCCAACCTACAACTTCTAATAGCACTGTTACTTATGAGGTTTTGAAGCATCTGTTCATTTTTTACATAGAGTAATCTTGGCTAAAGAGATATCCACATCTAAATTGCTTTCCTTATGGTGTTATTGTTGGCGATGAATGACAGATATCTCTAAATTCTTTTACCTACTAATGCTCTTAAAGTATCATATTTGATGGTTAGCAGTTCAAAGTTTACTACATCAGCGGTTCTTTAATAGCTGAATGATGTTACACCAATTTGTGTCCAATGAGAACTGATAGTTTTTCCTTCTGTTCAAACTTCAGCCTATGAAAAATATCATCGTTTTGCATGATTTATTTTTTTGCTGATTAACTATACATGTTTTGTTAAATGTTGTATACGATTCACAAGAGCCAATTGTATAAGCAACTGATTCAATAAACGTGCTCTGAGGATCACGCACTTAAAAAAGTTAGCTTTTGAACTCTAAACATTACCCATCTAATTGTTTCTTCTTGCAGAAAATTGTTATAATCTAAGCTATTATGATAATTGACTCACTCCATCTGGCCTGATAGATATTGACCTGAATACGTTTCGAAATATCTTTGTTTGTCTTTCCTCGGTCATCTTCATGAGCTTTTCTCAAAATTACTGTTTTTCCAGCTCACGCAAGATCTTTGCTCTAGCTTTGTCTGCAAGAAGCTAATTTGGCTTGTCCTTTTTGTCAGGGCCGTTTCGAGATACTTTGCTTATCAGGGTCCTACTTGGTTGCTGAAAACGGAGGTCCTCGCAATCGTACTGGTGGAATAAGCATATCAGTCTGCAGTCCCGACGGGCACATCATTGGGGGCGCGATAGGTGGTAGACTCGTGGCAACAAACCCAGTACAGGTATAGTCCATGCAGTTCGTCCACTAGAAAATTTGTAACTCCTTTCTGCTATAAGCCCTAAGTTAACTTGTCGAGAATCGTCTGTGCAGGTTGTTGCATGCAGTTTCGTTTATGGTGGTACTAAGCTAAAGGGCAAGGTTGAGCCAGCTGCTGAAGATGAAAAACATCTGCCTGAGAAACCTGCAGAAAAGTCGTTGACCCCAATAACTGCTGCTGCTACTCAAAGCTATACACCTAACACTGGAACAACAAGTATTTGGCCGCCAGTTGCTCGGGCGGAAGTAAAAAATCCCCAGACAGATATTGACCTGATGCGCGGATGAGAGGGACAGCAATAAGCACATGTAAGTTTTTTTGTATACTATATGTGTTGTTGTAAATGAAGCGCGTCAGGCAGCTAGTTTCGTGCTAACAAGTTCATCCTTGTAGTATTATCTTTGGGATTTAGTAGAATTATGGATGGAGAATTTTGAAGTGAGAAAAAGAGAAAGGGTGGATTGACATTTTTATAGGTTGTGTTGTTTTTCCTAGTAAAATTGGCGGGGTTTGTTTCTTGTTGTGGCCATTGTTGTAGCTATAAACCTAACTTGAATTGTAGAACCTTTTGACAGCCTTGGAATTCCAGCTTGGCATTGCACCTCTAACACTGTGTTTTGTTGAGTTTGCATATTACTTGCTGTAAATAATCTGCCTTTGGATTAAATTTGTGCTCTAATTGTTTTAGGATATTTTGTGGTTTAGAAGAAAATCCAATATATTGGAATGATAATTACTCACTTGTATTAGATAATCTAAGGGCAAAACCCTCAAATTTATTTTATACAGCAGTAGTACTATTTCTTAAAGAAACTCAAATGCAAGAAGTTTTATATTCATGTAATGCTTTATTCAAGTCTCGAACTTTGGTATAAATTCCATGTTCTTTGTTATAAACATTTTCTGAATGAATTATAGTTTAATTAATGATATTTTTTGGGATAATCAAGTTCTGTCCAACCTTGACATTTTCAGTTAAAAATCTCTAATTATGGTAAAGGTCCTATTTACATCTATTTGTTTGTTAGCAACATTTTCTTTGAAACACAGTAAGTCGAGAATTGAGATATGAAATACTATGATTAATCCCAAAATTGCACCTCAATTAAACTAATATATGTAACAATTCAACAAGTTAACTTATCATTCCGTCTTCAAATTATGTTAAGCACGAGCACGACATAAATCAAATTTTTGCAAAATTGCGATTTTTGTTATTTACTTTTTCAAATGGAGTATATGAATTATCCTATTCGAAATGATCAATTTTCATAAGATCTACTCGACACTTATTCATGCAGTCCAAGAAATCCTTCTTTGATAAAAGTAGAGCATGTTAAACATCTTACAAATGATATACATATTGAAAATGTTGAAGCTTTTTTCAGACAACATCACAGATGAAAACTCAAAGGATACAGGTAGCGTTCTTAGTCGCACCATTTATTCTAGCGACCCCGTCCATGTACTTGGACGAGAAATTCGGAATATGGATAGGAGCATAGCGACCAACAACATGTCCATCTTTGTCCCCAAACAAGCCGACTTCAAGTACTTGTATATCGAGGCAGCATTGGAACCGTTCACTTCCACCTTCATCGATACAAAAGAATGATTTCAGTCCACTGAAAGAACAGTCGAGTGGTACAAACGAATATCATGTGATCAACAGTCTCCGAGCAGGGATGCATATAATCGCGCAGAGGAGCAACACTAATAATATATGAGAAGTGAAAAAGAATCCGATTATACCTTCAACAATGAAATCATGGATCGATTGAGGTTGGTTCGATTGGATAGCCATTTGGTTCCGCTGTTTAAACTAAATTTACAGTTCCGTAAACGAAGATTGAAGATAATTACAATGGTGAAGTGAACCATATATAGACTTTTTGGGGATGAAAAAAATAGACAAAGATGATTTATATAAACAGAATTTTCACAAATCATTCAATCTGGTAGCTCTTTCGAGAAGACTATTTACGGATATCGAAAAAGCATCTTGAAATTTGACAAATTTGGAATCGAAATCGCCATAAACCAATCCAGGCAAGAGCTCATACACGATATATCTCCTCATATTCTCTCTCTCCTTGGCCGAAATCTTCATCAGCCTATCCACCACATTCACATTCTTATTCCTGACCTCTTCCTTATCGATGAACACTGAATACTTCCCCCAATCTTCCGGCAGATGCCACGGATGCTGATAGTATGCCGCCATCGGATCAAACAGAACAGGAATGCAACCGGAGATGAGCTCTTAAAGATGGTGATCGAGAGAGATATTTGAAGATTGATAAGGCATTTTGGATATGGAAGTAGAAGTAGAGATGTATTTCTGTAAATGTTTCTTGTGCGTTCAAATGTTCATTACCCTAGTATTTATAGGGTGAATGAGAACATTCTAGTACATCACTAAATGTAGTTGGTACTCTATAAAACATAGGAACTCTACACTACTTAGGAACTCTCCATAATGAAGGTGGGCGGCATATTAATGTCATCTTCTTTTCCAACATGAGCGAATCAAACACCGATTTCCTCGTGGGGCTGTCTCCCGTGGGCTGCAAGCAGAACTCAGCCGCCGTGAACAGCCCGAGGAGAGGAGTCGTTTTTTAGGAGAGAAGAGTTGGGCTGAGCGATTATTGAGCTTCAGATGATACGCAGAGGTGGACAATGTCGGCGGAGAGGATGGTGGTGGAAGAAGACCAAATGTAGATGAAAGCTAGCATGAAAATGGCTGCTGGCACCTTCACCATAATCTTTTCAAAGAAACCTAGCTCATTAGCCTCTGATTTTCTCTGCTTCTTCTTCCTAGACACAGAAACAGCCATTTTTGATAGTTGGTGGAATCACTATACTTTCTTTCTTCTTCTTTTTTCCTGTGTGGGACGCACCAGAAATGTGGATGGATAGATGGAAGCACGTCGTTGACTATTATGAACACGAACAATTGACTAGATACAACATATCGGATTTCAACTTATGTTTACATTGTAGGAGTATTTGTACTTTGCTGGGGGGACTAAATGCACCTAACCATTTATTATAAAAAGATGCTCTGCGTGGCACTTAATTACATAATTGTGCACAAATAATCAATTTGCATGAGAATGTAGCTAAATACTATATACTACTCTATAAGATCCATTTTAAGATTTCATTATTAGCTTCAAGTAATGAAAAGATTAGGCACAATCTTGCATAAATATCGAAATTTGAACATTCAAAGCAACGAGGAAGTAGCTGAATAACAAAAGTAAATCCTATTCTGGCTGGCATAGTCATCTAACTACATTGTTTATTGTATTGGTCGTTTGAACCAAGTTTAGACATTTTATGCTCACCAAGTCCGGGTTGCGACTCGTAGGAAACGTGTCAAACTCCTCATCAAGCTCGTCCGGGTGCACTGCCTCTGCCTGCGAGAGCTTTGTGTTCATGTGGGGCAGATACCTCGGCCGGTATCTGAAGTTCCATATCCCTATCAGAAACATGTAGAGGAAAACAGTTGGCAGGATCGGCTCAGGGAATGAAACAAGCATGAGATACAACACATGGACAAGCACTGTTGTCACAGGGTTCTTCCACATGCATGTCTCCGGACCATCTCCCGACAGCGAATAGCCCGTTGAAGACGGACATCAGGCGGAAGAAGTTCGCCTTGCTCCTCCGCATGCTCCATAGGTGAGTCCACATCGGACATATACTCCACTACCTCCCTTCTCAGGGGTGGCTCCGCCCGGCCTAGCCTCGTTGCCACTATGTTGACAGCCTGGTGCCTCAACATGTCCAGCTGATCAACATCCACAAGAACTGGCTTTTCTAAGTTGAACCAACGAGAGTGAATGATGCGATCATCAGCACGCTTCTCGACCATATTCAACGGGATGATATGATCTCATCTTTTCCGGGAGCCACCCTATCCTCGACCGTGAGAACTAGATCGTCTTCGAAAGGCTCAGCAGCTACAAAAAACAGATCTTCATTCCACACAGGGTTGAAATTCCGAGCCTGAGTTGGCTTCGTTCTCATGACCTGGCTTCCTATGTGTGCCTTTACATAAACATCAGGGAACCGGCTCCTCTCCGTTGGCACTAAGTCCTGGGCTTCAACGACATTAACACGAACATACCACAAGCGTGGTGCGTGATAGACTTTGGAGCGTATAAGAGCTGATGCAGCAGCTGAGCTGTCAATGGGCGTAGCTGCATCAGAGTGCCATGCATCTGGGAAGGCCTCATCCGCTTGAGTGCCGATCCAGACTGCAAGCATCAGCTCACCCTTTATCTTCTCGCCCTTCTTGTCTTCAAGACGGTACCACTCTGGAGCCAAGGGACTATCGGGTGGAACTCGCAATGGGACTTCATTAAGGTCAAACCGGACCAAACCAACAAATCATCTTTCAAGAGATCTTTATCCTTAACAACTTCTAGCACAGATGCTTGCATCCTTTCCCTTGAGAAAGCAAAAACTACATTCCAAAGAGGATGTTGTTGTTTCTCGATGTGCCTAGTGATTCCTTTATAGTTTCCGATCCTCACCTCCACGAAGGGATCTAGGCTTCCAGTGTCGTCCATGGCAGGAAGCTCACGTGCCTTCACAACTCTAACAAACAGAAAATGCATTTTCTCAACAAGATCATAGGTGCCTACGGCTGCCCTGTCAGTTCGGATAACCTTTCCCCCGACAACCCTTCCCCCGCCAAGGAAAGGGCTCGTCTCCTTCAGAGCAAAATCAACGGGTTGTCTTGATGATACCGAGTGCATGTGTACAAGCTTCGGAGGCATTGGTTCAGGAGCCTTCATCTCATCACCCATGTACTTTGTAACATGATGAGGCTCTCCGGTTAGAGAGGTCTGCTCTTCAGTGTCAACGTGTTTTGGGATACTGTGGAACGTATGCCTTGCCGCCTCATGCTTCGCATGATGATGGCCCGAGCTTGATATCGGTCTGTGACCTGATTCTGACAACAAATGGGATTCCTCAGCCATGGAAACAGGGGCAGATGACTTTATTGATGGATCGTCCGAGATGTAAACCTTGAGCCCGAGCTCTCCCCTAACACGTGAGAAAATACCATGCTTCTCCAGAGGGTAATGCAAGACAACTGCATCAGGGTAGGGCACAAAGGAAGTCCCATTGATGGTAACCTTTCCGATGAAGGTTCTAGACTGGATGCCTCTGACATTGTTATAGACGTAAGCATCAAGAACCAGAGAGTGGAGGATGGCAGGATCGGATATGTTGAAGTAGAAAGTCTCATTCCACACGGGGCTAAGATCTTTCTCTTTGGTTGTGGACCGGTATCTCTGGCCATCAAAGCAAAGTTCAACGAAAGCACTAGAAGAACCCTGCCCGTATTTGGGCAAAAGGTTATGAGCACTCACAACATCTACCCCGAGCTTTAGGTTTCCAACAGTCATCGTGCTGCTTACCGAGCTATCAAGAACTACTGCAGAGAAATGGTTTTTAGGAACCTGAAATAGAAATGAACTGATATGTGAAATTGGATGCAGAAATGAACTTCAGTAATGGAAATAACAACCTAAGCTAGTCAGAAACTTGAATTAATTCACAATACAAATCAGTAGCTGAAACGGAATGGATTAATTTAAAAATCTTATCCTTCTTTCCTTTTCTTGAGAGGAATAACACTACTAATCTTAATCTAGAAGAAGTCATACATGAAAGTGAAGCATAAAGAATCTACACAGAATTCACTATGAGTTTTACTGCAAATAACACAACACATATCAAGTAACACAGTCCATTTTTATTTGATCACCACAGTCACACCAAAAGACCAAAAATAAAAGAAAAAGAAAAAGCATCATAAGCAAGAACTATTGAAGAGACATCAAACACTTATCTTTCCACTTTTCAAGCAGATCAAGCCAAATAAAGTGTAATAAATAATAATCTGGACATAATAATGAATTGCAGAAATGAACTTCAGTAATGGTTTCACTAGTAAAGCCGAATTTTCACTTTTCATTTTGCCAATATTTGTTTCTTTAATATAATCCTTTTATTTGAATTTAATTCTAGATAGATAATACTTAATATGATAAGCCAATCGAACTACATCTAAAATAGAGAAAAATATATATTTTTAAATATATCACTCTATCAAAGAAATTTACCGTATGTAACTTCACTGAAGAAAATATAATACTGGAGAAACAGTTTTTTAATTTAGCTCTCTAACATTTGAATTGACCAACTCATACACAGTTTTAATATTCCCTCAATTCCCTCGTAATTAAAGCGAAACTTTTTGCTATGCAGTTTAAGAAGGAAGGTTGATGTGTTCAATAAATAGATAAAAAAGTAAGAGAGAAGAAAAAATAGAAAGAATAAAGTAAAAAGTGATAAAGTAGAGAGAATAAAGTAAGAGAGAGGAAAATAAGAAAGAGAAAAATGTTACTCCCTCCGTCCCCAAAGAATATGCACTTTGGGTTCAACACAAATTTTAATGTAAAATTGGTAAAGTCAGAGAAAAGTAAAGAGAAAAAATAATTAAAGTATTGTTAGTGGAGAATGAGTCACACCGTGAGAAAAGACTTTCCAAAATTTAAAAAGTGCATATTCTTGTGGGACGAGCTAAGGAAAGAATGCATATTCTTATGGGAATAAGGGAGTATGTTACCTATGGAAATGACTCTACCTGAGTTTTAGTTTGGAAATCAGGTTTACAATTTTTGCCTAAGAACTTAAGCTGGTTTTGGGTCTGACATGTCTTTGGGCCGGATTTTTATTTGCTATTTTGGAGTAAGCCCATCTGTTTGCTATCTCCCCATTTTTTTGAAATATCAGTTCATTTATTTAAACAAGCCAATTAAAATCATTTATATAAATTGGGGCAATTTAACAAAATTAATAAAAATCCATTTTTGTGATCCACAATCGGCTTATGGCTAAATACGATTGACTAATTATTGTATATAAATAAAACCACTGATCGGGCGATGCTCTCAGCTTCAATAGGCTGTTACCTAACTAGGTGAGTTTTGGGTGCATAGAGACACCCGGACGCTGAGCTGAGTGATGGCCTCTGACTCGCCATCACTCAGCCGAGTGGTCCCTCTGGAATTCGGCACGGCATTGACTTTTAGCAACGTCTTCAAGTTTCGATTCTATTTGAGTTTCACAACTTCCTTTTTGGTTATATCTTAATCGAGTGTGGCTAGGCGTTGCTGCATCCGCCTTTCCATAGTTCATGTAACCAAGTCTTTCAACGAATCTGGACCTTTACTATATATACGTCAAATGGTAATTTAAAAAAAAATACTCCGTTTATAATAATTTTCTTGATTTCATACTGTTAGTCAATATTAATAATACTCACTTTCAAAGTAGCAAATTGAATCGATTTGCCTTTTCGAATATCGTGGGCGTACACGATACAAGGTCCAATCCTACTTAGTAGTGTCACATTTCATTGCTTTAGAAATGTGTGCATTATGAAAGGGAAAAAAAAAGAGAAAATTGTCTCGTCCACGTAATTCTCTTGATTTATTTGTATTGTCATTGTAGTACTAATTAGATCCATGGACACTAACATAGGTGAGCCTCATAAAGTAGTACAAAGGGATCAAATCATTGTCTTGAATATGAATGGGAGCTTATCAATTCCCACTAAAATAAAGAAGCCTTCTTTTAGGCATTTAAATAAATCCCTTCTATTAGCAACTAATTGCGTCGTTTGCTTCAACTATTTTTGTGACGTTTCCATTTTGATTTCAGTATCACAATACTTTGTCGGTCATGTAAAGATGAGTGTTTCACTGTTTTGACATATCTAAACACTTTTAGCTAAGTACTACTATATGGATTTTGCCACAACTAAGATAGCCTTCTTCATTTTTTATAGGCAAAATTTTCCCTAATGACTCAATCAATTTATCGAGTAAAACGTCAAAATATTCATCTTTATATAATGCAAATAGTGATCCACCTTAACGATACATGAAAGTAATCAACCTTTAGCTTATTCCCAAATTTTAATTGCCTCTATATTGGTATCACTCGTGGTCCAATTCGTTGCATAATTACAATGACAAGCACTATCATACTTGTCCAAAAATAAATTCTAGAGTGTGACCAATAATTGAACTTTTTAGTAATATTAATATTAAGGTGCATGATTAATCATAAAGTGTTATTGGTGGCCACCACAACTTTTTGCTGATATAAACTGCAACCTCAATCCTTCCCATTCTTCTTTCTTCGATGTATTGTTTTCAATTTTGTTATCATCTCTATACACTTATCCGAAAGACAAATTATATACGATATGCTTCATGGAGTATTATTTTAGGGAAAGAATCATTCATGGCATATAACATCTTCCGATACATATTTGAAATACAATGTTATTTTGGGAAGTAGAAATGCACAATAGATTAATTAAGCTGAGGAACAACTTTATATCTAGCATTTGAATAAATTGGCCAATCTCTTGTCAAGAAAAGTATCCCTCCCCTCCCACTCACCAAAAAAGAAGCATACTTTAAGATTATTGGGTCTTTTCTGCTAAATATATGTGTATATTTTTACAATCGATTGTATATTTTAAGTTGGATATATGGTGATATGAAGTTTGGTAGTACTACTATTTAGATAGAAACAATATACGCTCACTCTATATAATATCTTCTATTACTTCACAAACCTAGGACTCATTTTGACAACCCTAACCTATCTATTTTCAATTCAATAATTTAAACACTTTAATTTATGCTAAATTTATTACTTAACTCACTGAATTCAAGAGATTCACGAAAGACGCAATCTATCCAAAATTGAAACTTCCAAACTTATAAAATCCAAAATAAAAATGGAGATTCAGTCAAAAAATAGAAAAGGAAATGTATGGAAAAACAAAATGTCAAAATCCAGATCTCAACAACTCATAGCAGAAAAGATGATATTTTATATGCATGGAGAGCGATAATCGTGGGGGTTCTGTGTGTTGTCTTGTCCATATAAATATATATGGATGTTGAATCTCAAAAGGAATCATAAACAACAGAAAAGGCTAAGCAGCAAGCCTCAATAATTTCTTTTTGTCTTCGAACCTTCAGAAATTCGACTGTATTATTCTCACTACTATATCATCTCATCGATATACGTAATACTATATGCATCAGATAAGAGTTACTTGTGTGAAAATTAATCAATTGCACTAAAAACAACCCCTCATGAAATTCAATTCTAGGTTGGCTTTAAATAATACTACTGTATATAAATTTAAATGCAAATATACTAGTATCACTGAATACTGTAAAAGATTTAATTTTGACACAATTTTCTCAAACTGCGGTTGCAAAGGCCTGTTTTAAACTTATTTTCCACTTTACATAATGGCTTAAAGTTTGCAGCTTAAGAATATATATATAGATATCTTTTTCAAAGAAGAACACTAATAATTTCTATAAAAAATGATAGTTTTCCTCTATAAAGTAATTTAACTAATATTCTATGCTCCAAACCAAACACTTTAACCCAAAGTGATTCTACACCGATTCCACAAAACATGATTCTGATTTAAACGCAATTCAACCAGGACCATTACTTTTTTTTCCAAAATCATAATCTTTAATTAAGTTTTCGACATTTTAACTATAAAAATAAAACTATAGCTCTAAATGAGAAGAGAAGACATATACTCAGAGAGAGAGAAAGTTAGAGATGTCGGGGAAGCTGCTGCTGTCAACGGCATGCATAAGAAATGAAAACGGGAGCTTGTCGGCACGGCCGCTGTATCCATCGATGCCGAGTTACCCTAAGAGCACGAGCTTCTCATCGGACGAAGAAAAATGCATGGAGGGTTTGGAGGCGAAGGCCCTCTTCTCCGTCACCGGAATGACATGTTCTGCCTGTGCTGCCTCAGTCGAGAAGGCCGTCAAGCGCCTCCCCGGGATCAAGGAAGCCGCCGTTGATGCCTTGAACCACCGTTCGCTTGTCGTGTTTTGCCCCGCTTTTGTCAATGTAAGTTTGTTTTATCACTCAGATTTGTTTTAACGCATGTGCACCTGCTAATTAAATTGCAATAGCCTTGTTATAACTATGTGTTGATTGAAAAGGATTAAATTAGTTTCGATCTTCGATCAAACTCTAATAACTTTTTTCTTTCTATGTCTACTAACATATTACTATGATGCTAATTGTTTTTTGTTTGGCCTTTTCGGTAATATATGAATATGTTTTTGTAATATGCTCTATATATATAGTTACTAAAGGAATTTTAATTGTGGTAGCATAATTTTTCTAGTAGCTGGATATCACTAGTGCTATGATTTGTTTGTTACTCCATAAGACAACATAATCATACACTTATGCCATACATAGAGTATAGATAAAAATATGAAGATAAGGTACAAATATACATTTGAATATTTTATGGCCAAACCCACTTACACGTATAAATAATTTGTTAGCTGAACACTTTATGTTGACACTCTCATATTTTTAGATTTTGTAAAGTAAATATGCACTGATTCTCTTAATTACATAAATAGGATATCGTAAATTAGAGTGCCAAATTATATTTTTTACTATTTTTCTTTAACTGATTTGTATTTTTTATTCTTCTAAAAAGTTTTGACACAAAGAATTCTAATTAAAATAGTGCTGTCCACAACGATATCTGGCGTCGTCAAGTTCACTTCAAAGTTATGGGTGCTTATCTTTGATAAAAAAAAATACTTTACTCTAGTATGTTTTGTTTTTTACATGAAACTAGATACTTTATTCGAATTAAATAGATTTTTTCCATGCAATACATTTTCCCTCATTTTAACTTATGCTAATAGGTTTTCAATTACCAGCCCATATAATAACATGCTTATAAATACTAGTACTAAAATTAATCAATGCGTATTACATTTCATAAATTATTATCATTTCGGGATATTGAAAACATTAACTAATGCTACTAAATAATAATAATAATAATAATAATAATAGTGATGATGATGATGATACAGTAAATAGCAAGAATATGGTGTGCGTGCGTTGCTTGGCAAGTGTAAGTTTTGTAGATTAGTTAAGAACGGAGATTCGAGACAAAAAATGTTTGATGGTGACAGAAAAACAAGATTTATTTATGAAATGCAGGAAGAAGAGATCCGTGAAGCAATAGAAGACGCAGGATTCCAAGCCACATTGATACGAGAAGATTCCAGAAACGGCAACCGCCATCTCATCTGTCGAATCCTCATAAACAACCTCAACTGCATCTCCTGCTCCATCACCCTCCAATACTACTTATCATCCCTACACGGCGTCGCACAAGCAACCCTCCCCCCTTCCACCCACCACCTCCAAGTCCACTACGACCCACGCCTTGTCGACTGCGCCCAGATCCTCCAAGTTGTCCACGACACCGGCTTCGAGGGCGTCCTCCTCACCACCGGCGAGGAGAGGTGTACTGTGCACCTCCACCTCGACGGCCTCCCTGATCATACACTCATCGGTAAGTCCCTCGGGGCTCTGCAAGGCGTCGAAGAGGTCACCTTCGACGCCGAGCTCAGCAAGCTCTCGATTTCCTACGAGCCCGATCTCGTAGGACCTCGAGACTTTATTAAAACGATTGAATCGTTTGAGGATGTGAAGGTGAGCATCTTCTCCGGAAAGGGAGGAAGAGAGGCTGATCGCGAAATTGAAATCAAAGCATACTACACATCTTTTCTATGGAGCTTATTCTTCACGCTTCCTGTGTTTCTCACTTCCATGGTGTTAATGTACGTCCCTGGCGTGAATCGCGTGTTGGAGGGTAAAATCGTAAATATGCTCACCGTGGGGACGGTTGTGCGGTGGGCTCTGACGACGCCGGTGCAGTTCATCATCGGCCGGCGGTTCTATGTCGGCGCGTACAAAGCTTTGAAGCGCGGGGCCGCGAATATGGATGTTTTGATCGCGTTGGGGACGAACGCTGCTTACTTTTATTCGGTTTATTCGGCGATCAGATCTGCGAGTTCGGATGATTTTGAATCAACGGATTTCTTCGAGACAAGCGCGATGCTGATCTCCTTCATTCTCTTGGGGAAGTATCTGGAGGTTGTGGCGAAGGGGAAGACGTCGGAGGCGATAGAGAAGCTGATGGATTTGTCGCCAGAGACGGCGACCCTGATGACAGCGGAGGGGGAGGAGGAGGAGATTGATAGTCGGTTGGTGCAGAAGAACGACGTGTTGAAGATCGTGCCTGGTGCTAAAGTGGCGTGTGATGGGGTAATTGTGTGGGGCCGGAGCCATGTGAGCGAGAGCATGATCACCGGAGAGTCGAGACCGGTGGCGAAGGGGAAGGGAGACGCAGTGATCGGAGGGACGCTGAATGCGAACGGAGTTCTTCACGTTAGAGCGACCAAGGTAGGATCGGAGAGTGCCCTAGCGCAGATTGTGCGGCTGGTTGAATCGGCGCAGTTAGCCAGAGCTCCAGTGCAGAAATTCGCGGATCTCATTTCCAAATTCTTCGTCCCCCTCGTATGTCGACACTAGCTGCGCTGAGCGTGTAAAATTAATTATGGTTAAGTGACATATTGATTTGAATGGTGCAGGTTATAGTTGCGTCGATAAGCACGTGGTTTGGTTGGTTTTGGGCTGGGAAGCTGAAGGGTTATCCTGAATCCTGGATTCCTGGCTCAATGGATGGGTTTGAGCTTGCGCTTGAGTTTGGGATATCGGTGATGGTGATAGCATGCCCATGCGCGCTTGGGTTGGCGACTCCAACTGCAGTCATGGTTGGTACTGGAGTTGGTGCTTCCCAAGGCGTTCTCATTAAAGGCGGGCATGCTTTGGAGAACACTCATAAGGTTCGGTTTGTTCCATGATATCCGTCCGTTGTTAATTGTCTCATTTAGAATTTTTAACTCCACTTTCGCAACAGGTAAACTGCATAGTCTTCGACAAGACAGGAACTCTCACAATCGGGGCGCCGGTCGTAGTCAATGCCAATCTCTTGAAAGACATCAACATTCAAGAATTTACTTCTCTTGCTGCTGCTGTCGAGGTATGTACGTATATTACTCCTTATATACTCCAGCGGGGTAGTATGTCATTTGTATTCTCAAATAAACATTCTTGAACGAGTGATTAGGTGAACAGTGAGCATCCATTAGCAAAGGCGATAGTCGAGTACGCTAAAAAGTGCTGGCAACAAGACAATGAAGAAGAAAGCAGCTGCCCCATATGGCCTGAAGCGTGCGACTTTGAGGCCATAACAGGGCAGGGCGTGAAGGCAGTGGTTCGAGGAAGACAAGTGTTGATCGGAAACAAGAGCTTGATGTTGGATCACAGCGTCGATATCACCACAGATGTTGAAGAGAAACTCAAGGAAGCAGAAGGATTGGCCCAAAGTGGGATTCTGATATCGTTTGACAGACAAGTGCATGGGATTCTTCTTGTGTCCGATCCATTGAAACCGGGGGCCCGAGAAGCCATCTCCATTCTCAAATCGATGAAGATTAGTAGTATAATTATGACAGGTGATAATTTGGGAACTGCGAATGCGATTGCAAAAGAGGTGGGAATTGATGTTGTTTTTGCACAAGCTAAACCTCAAGACAAAGCACAAAAGGTGAAGGAACTACAGGCTGCAGGCAATGTGGTGGCCATGGTGGGTGACGGAATAAACGACTCACCAGCACTGGTGGCAGCAGACGTGGGGGTGGCGATTGGTGCGGGCACAGATATTGCGATCGAGGCCGCGGATGTGGTGTTGATGAAGAGCAACCTCGAGGATGTTATAACTGCTATAGATCTTTCCAGGAAAACGTTTTGGAGAATTAGGCTTAATTATATATGGGCATTAGGGTACAACACTCTAGGGATTCCGCTTGCTGCAGGGGCGCTCTTCCCTTGGACTAGGTTCCGCCTGCCGCCGTGGCTGGCTGGCGCCGCTATGGCGGCCTCATCGGTTAGCGTGGTTTGCAGCTCTCTGTTGTTGAAGAACTATAAGAGGCCAAAGGTTCTTGATGCTCTAGCAATGCGACAAACACCTAATTTGTAACTCTATCTTAGATTCTACTGGTGTCTTATGTTGTAAATTAGTATTCGCAATGTTACGTTTTGACTCTCACATATTTTAAGAATTATGAAGAAAAGTAAGTGGAATTAGTTAATAAGGCATGTGTCCCACTTTTATAATCGAAGGTGTATGTGTGATGTGTCCCAAATTCATGTTGAGAAAACCGGGTAATTTTCTCTCAAATAGTGAAAAGAATCGATTCAGTAATTTTAGAGTTAACCCAACGGGGTCTACTTGATAAAATTACTTCTCCAAATAAATTCTTTGGAAAGACTGGCGAGGACACTGTCCCTCTTAAATACCAGATTCCTAACAGAATTTATCAGTCGGTGTATTTATCACAACATAAAAACACCCAGAAGAACCGTACAAAACACTACTACCAAACCCGCAAATAATATTGAATACAATATCCCAACAGAAAATAAACCCAGAAATAAATGCGAAACAAAATAAATAATAAAGAAAGAACACACCCGAAACTTTGATAACGGAGTTCGGCCAAATTGCCTACGTCTCCGAGCACCCTCTGCAGAGCCCGCTTCTATTTAGACGGAGAAGAGAATACAAATGTTTGAGGTACATTACAAATGAGGGAGGAGTGCTCCTTTTATAGGTAGCAACTCTCCCCCAACTATTCCTAACCCACCGATGTGGGATAAAAAATTTGTCAAATTTCAACAAATCTCCACCTTGACAAAATTTCAAATTCCACCGATGTGGGATAGAAATTTTGTCAAATTTCAACAAATCTCCACCTTGAAAAAATTTCAAATCCCACCAAACACAAATCTTTTCCACCCAAACAGACGACTCGCGGTGCTTTCATATTGGCGCAGTCAAGCGCCAGCTCCAAATCGCAGAATATTAACCAAGTCCAAACAATGTTCAAACGTGGCTCTCGTCACCACCTTGGTCAACATATCTGCAGGATTCTCCAAAGTTGGAACCTTTCTGATGACAATTTCCTCTTCTTCGAGAATTTCCCGCATAAAATGATAGCGAACATCAATGTGCTTCGTCCTTGCATGAAAGATCTGATTCTTTGCTAAATGAATAGCACTCTTGCTGTCAGAATATACTTCAAGTTGTTTCTGACCAACACCCAATTCTTTCAGCAACCCATGAAGCCAAATCGCCTCCTTCACAGCTTCAGTAATGGCCATGTACTTTGCCTCTGTCGTAGACAAAGCTACCGTTGACTGCAAGGTAGACTTCCAACTAACTGGCGCACTCGCTAAAGTGAACAAATAGCCAGTAGTAGATCTTCGCTTATCCAAATCACCAGCATAGTCGGAATCACAATATCCAACTGCAAAATGACCAAGTGATTTATCCTGCTCAAACAACAAACCAATATCTACAGTATCTTTGATATATCGCAGAATCCATTTCACAGCTTGCCAATGACCTTTTCCTGGATCATGCATGTATCTGCTCACAATACCAACGATCTGTGAAATGTCTGGTCTTGTACACACCATTGCATACATCAAGCTTCCAACTGCGTTAGCGTAGGGAACTTTCGCCATATATTCTCGCTCATCTTCCGTTTTGGAGATAATTGAGAACTAAGTTTCAAATGAGGAGCAAGTGGGGTACTTACAGATTTTGAATCATCATTTACACCAAAACGCTGTAGTACTTTGATCAAATACTGTTTCTGTGTCAGCCAAAGCTTGCCTCCCTTTCTATCCTTTATAATCTCCATACCGAGAATCTTCTTGGCTTCCCCCAAATCCTTCATCTCGAACTCTTTACTCAACTGAGCCTTCAATCTGTCAATTTCAACTTGGCTCTTTGATGCTATCAGCATATCATCAACGTATAAGAGTAGGTAGATGTAGGAACCATCTTGAAGTCTGTGCAAATACACACAGTGGTCGTATTTGCTTCTTGTGTACATCTAATCCTTCATAAATTTGTCAAACCGTTTGTACCACTGTCTTGAAGACTGTTTCAATCCATACAACGATTTGTACAATTTGCAAACCCAATTTTCTTTACCAGCAACCTTGAATCCCTCCGGTTGGGTCATATAGATTTCCTCATTCAGATCACCGTGTAAAAACGCGGTATTTACATCAAGTTGAGCTAGCTCCAAATTCAACTGCGCTACCAAAGCCAACAAAATTCTAATTGAGGAATGTTTAACAACAGGAGAAAATACCCCATCGTAATCAATTCCCTCCTTCTTGGCGTAGCCTTTAGCTACCAATCTTGCTTTGTAACGAACATCATCTTTGTCAGGAAATCACTCTTTCTTTGCAAAAACCCATTTACATCCAATTGTCTTCCTGCCTTTCGGCAATGGTATCAGCTTCCACGTCTTGTTCTTGTGAAGAGATCGCATCTCTTCTTCCAAAGCACCTTTCCAACCATCGCTTTCTGAACTTTCAATAGCTTTCGAAAAGATGCATGGAACATCATCAACAACTGGAAGCGCATATGCTACCATATCCGCAAATCGAGCAGGTTTCTTATTTTCCCGCCTCGTTTGCCTGACTGCAATTGACTCTGATTGCTGCGAAGGTTCTTGGGGTGGAACCTCTTCATCATCTGACTCTGCTTCTTCCGTAGGAGAGTCATTTGTGGTGTTCGTAGTTGGGATCACAACTGCTTCTTCGAACTCCACCTGCTTCGGTGTATACTCCTCGTGCTGCGAAGTATCACTACTATTTGGATTTACCTTATTGAATATGGAAGATTCATCAAAGGTAACATCCTTACTTACAATCGTCTTCTTAGACTCCAAACACCATAACCGATATCCTTTAACACCAGCATTGAAACCCATAAACAAAGCCTTCTTTGCGCGTGGATCCAATTTCAACTCAATCACATGATAATATGCAATAAAACCAAAAATACGCAAAGAATCATAATCAGTTGCAGGTTTACCGGACCATACCTCTAAAGGAGTCTTGCCATCAATGGCAGAACATGGCAAACGATTGACAATGTGTTGAGCGTATGTGATGGCCTCAGCCCAAAATTTCCTATCTAGCCCAGCATTAGACATCATACAACGAACTTTCTCCACTAGTGTTCGATTCATACGCTCTGACACTCCATTCTGTTGTGGTGTATTTCTCACTGTGAAGTGCCGAACTATGCCACACTCCCGGCATATATCTTGGAAAGGATCACTCTTGTATTCTCCACCGTTGTCAGATCGGAGAACCTTGATCTTCTTCCCCATCTGATTTTCAACTTGAGCTTTCCATTTCAGAAAAATCGCAAGGACTTCATTTTTGCTCTTCAACAAAGGTGACAAAATAGTGTCTACCTCCAAGTGACGGAGTCTTGACAGGTCCCCACACATCTGAGTGCGCGTAATCCAGAATTCCCTTCGTATTATGGATTGCAGTGACAAATTTCACTCTTCGCTGTTTTCCCAGAACACAATGCTCACAAAACTATAATTTGCAAGACTTCGTACCTTTCAATAATCCTTGCTTGGCGAGAATTTGCAATGATCTCTCACCAGCATGTCCCAATCGGGAAAAATTCTTTTTTTGAGAAAGCATGTTAATTGAATTCCATTTTAATGAAGAGTTGTAGTTGTCTTCCGACTCAGGGAGTGACGCACAACGGTTGTGCGTCGTTAATAGAAAGACGCATAAGCATTATGCGTCGTTATTTAGTGACGCATAAGCATTGTGCGTCTTTATTTAGCGACGCATAACGGTTGTGCGTCTTTCGTTAGCGACACATAATGCTTATGCGTCTTTCATTAGCGACGCATAACGCTTATGCGTCGTCCGTCGGGTTTTAAAACAGGCAGAAGGCAAAAGCATCTCAGACGCAAACAGAGAAGAAGCACCGACGCGGAACCAGCGACGAACTACAACAATTTCCGACGATTCCCAGCAATTTCCGGTGAATTTCCACCATTTTGCAACCATATTCCGGTAATTATTCTTCAATTTTGCTAAATACATTCTTTATTGCTTAATTTGTGTAGGTTATCCGTAATTTAGCCAAATTAGGGTTTATGATGCAATTGACGGATTTTTGGTCGATTTTGGTTGTTTTGTTGCCTATAATTAGGGATTATGATGAAATTAGGGATTATGATGAAAATGATGGAATTTTTGGTCGATTTTCCGTAATTTGTGTATTTCATATGCATATAATTTAGCAAAATTAGGGTTTATAATGATATTGATGGATTTGTTGGTCGATTTTGCATAATTTGTGTATTTCATATGCATATAATTAAATGGGTAGAAGCAATTGATTAAGTTTTTGTAATCGCGACCCTTTTGTTGCCTAATTTGAATCTTGATGGAGTCTCCAAATTGGAATATAGCTTGTCATTGTCAATTGAAGTTGCAATTTAGTTAGATTTGAGTGTTTATGAAAAATTGAATCTTGGGTGAATGTTTTGAAGTATATGGCATCTGCAAGTTCCGAACAACAGTTATGTTATGGACCCGAGGATCCATCATTACTATTTCATCAAAACGACCACATTTCAGCCTCATTGTTGGCGAATGGCACAACAAATGTGTTGAGAGTTCGTAGGACGGAGAGTAAGGTTTGGGCATTGCCAATACATGAAAATGTGATGTATTGGCTTGATGCATGGGGGTTCAGAGGCGTGGTTAAATGTGGAAGGCCGATGAGGATGGACAATGAGCTTATAACTGCCTTGATCGAGAGCTGGAGGCCTGAGACACATTGTTTCCACCTTCCAGTTGGTGAAGTTACCGTAACCTTACAGGCAAAGCCTGTGGGGTTTGAGAGCAGACGGTCGTGTTTTCACTGGCCGTGACTACCCTGTTGGATATGAAGATTGGCCAGCAAGTGTAGAGATGTGTTGGGATGGATACCTGACGCAGAGACAGAAATGAAACACGGTGGTTTGTTGATGACATCTCTGATCCACCAAGCGACGATGTCGTTGGGTGATGGGCTGCATGCTTATGCATACATCCAAAGAGCACGTATACATGCTCTGATCTTGTTAGGGGGACTTATTTTACCGGACACCACAGGGTGCAAGGTCCCCTTTATGTGGTTAAATGTCTTTGACGATCCGGAAGAAGTGGCTAATATCAGTTGGGGTAGTGCTGCTTTAGCATATCTGTATCATTATTTGTGCGAGGCTTCTGTAGGCAGGCAGAGAAGAGATGTGGGTGGACCTATGGTACTCTTGCAGCTGTGGGCGTGGGAAAGAATGCCTACATTGAGGCCAGCCTTCTTGATATCGCCTATGCACACGCCGTATACCCCGTGTGGAACCAAGTAATATATTTTTTACATTAACTCACTTAATTATGTATTTTTTGGTAACTTTTGACATTAAAATTATGTGTAGGTGGCACGGAGTTACTGAAATAGGAAATGCTCCCCGACATTCAGTAGCTCATTATCGTGATCAATATATTTTTTTCATATTGCAGGCCCAAATGCCCAGAAAACATAGTTGAACACCATTGTACGCATCTGAATCAACACCTCGTTATGCTTCCACTCAACAATTGTGCCCATATTCTGTGACTGGAGTTCAAACATGTAGCTTGGCAACTGCCTAAATGATTCATCTCATCCACCGTATACAAACTCTATAGCCTTTCTCTTTGCATACCATGCCTTCTTATAACTGACTAACACACCAAATCTGTCTTGAACATCAGCTATTATTAAGAAGACCTTGAAATCGGCACATTGTCGCACATGATGTCTAATCAACAGAGCTATCATTGGGGATGAAAAGTTAGCATGATCTCTATTAGCACGATGGCCAACACAAGTATGTCGATCCTTCCGCTTCCTAACTTACCACATATCATGCGACCTTTGTGTAACTGAAACCTCCCACTTACATTCCCTCGGCTTTTCAGCGTCGGTGGTGCTGATGATGCCTGCCCCTATTACTGTCGTTCATGCTGAAAATTTGCATACAGCATGCCACCTTCTTAATTTGCTCTCAACAACCTTAAACTGTTTTTCATTCCACAAACTCCACATAGTTATAGCAGTCTTCACGTGTAGCTTGGAATCAAATTTTGTTCCCAACACAATCCGATGCAGCTCATTCTCATTCCAATACAAAAGGCTGTGTTCATTACCACCAACATCATCCGATACTCCGGACGGATGACTTGGTAATTCACGAAAGAATCTAAACCACTAGGATTGTATTCCGGAAGTGGTTGTTCACCTTGCATAACAGGTTTACATGGTACTATCTCATCATCAGAACTACCATCAACATCATTAGCACCATCACCATCACTGAGATCGGGGTCTGGCTCTGTCTCAGATAGTGGCCTTGGCTCATCAAGATCATCTGCAACATCTACCTCATCATTCAAACCAACACCAACATCAGCAACATCTACAACTTCTACAACATCTCTCTGCTCATTCATACTACGATCAAAGCTCATTTGTTCCACCCTCGCAGATGATCCAATACCACAGTCAAAACTCATTTGTTCAAACCTCGCAGATGATCCAATACCGTAATCAACAACTGGTGGGATTTCTGCACTCCTTAGCGGTGAATACTCAACAAATAATTCAATACAACCACTTGAATTTTGAGCATTGTTTAACATAAACATTACACTTTCATCATCGCAAATCACAGAACATGTATAACTCATACCGGAAGCAAAGACTATACATTGTCTCCATAATAATTCAATTGTGTGTTGGTCCATATCTATTCTCATCGCATCACAGATCATTGCTACCAATTCAGAATAGGAAACACATGAATTTAATATGATGGAGCTCCTCGCACGAGGTGGTTCATAACCAATACCCATATGTGGTAGTTGAACTACTCTACCACCCCAATACAAACTCACAAATACTTGCATGATTTCTGCATCAAAAACATTTAAAACAACGACAATTATAGACATTTTTCCTACAAGCCCTAATTTTATAAATTGGGTAAAACTAACAAATGAAAGCAAAATAAACATGAATAATGATGAATGTAGCTAAATTGATGAACAAATTACCGGATCTTATGGAGTAATCGTCGGAAATCGCCTGAAGTCGCCGGAAATCGCCGAGAGAGGAATTGAAAGGGTGTTCTGTGCGCTGCGTCTGGCTTCTGAGGGTTAAAAGCCGACTGAACGATACATAAGGGTTGTGCGTCATTATGGTACGACGCATAACCATTATGCGTCTTTGAACGATGCATAACCCTTGTGCGTCATTAAAGAAAGACGCATAAGGGTTGTGCGTTTCATTAATAACGACGCACAACCATTATGCGTCACTCCCTCATTTAGAATGATTCTATTCTCCTTCATTAAATTGGAATTCCATTACTCGCCTAGCACAAAAGAAGAAAGATCTCTCCCAATCGCAAATGCCAAAGCTTCGTCGCCTCTGCATCCTTCTTGTTACTCGAAGTTGCAGTTGCTACTGTCCCAACAACTGTACTACCTTGATAGTAATACAAATTGTTCTTCCCACGCCTTTCAACATCACCAATGCTCCTGAAGTTGCTTTAAGAATTCCATCTCGCATCATTACGACTAGGCCTTTAGATTCTAAGGCCCCCAATGAGATGAAATTCTTCTTCAACTGGGGCACGTACTGCACATCCTTCAAAATTCTGGTGGATCCATCCTGATTCCGTAGCTTGATTGAGCATATCCCGGATGTCTTACATGGACTGTCGTTTCCCATGTAAACAAGTCCGCCATTGAGTTCTTCAAAATCAAAGAACCACTCCTTGATGGGCACATATGATAGGTGCAACCTGAATCCAATATCCACTCGTCTGGATGCGATGTTGAAGTTGAAACCGTCAAAGAACAATCTGACTCCGCATCATTTTTTGCATTCAGCAACATTTGCATTTTGCGAAGCCTTTTCTTTCTTATTCAACTTTGGGCAGTCTTTCTTCCAATGTCCTTTCTCATAACAGAAAGCACACTCATCTTTGGCCACTCGCCTTTTCGATTTGAACCTTCCTCTTCTCTCCTTTGATCGGCCTTGTTGACGACCTCTTGCCACTAATGCTTCATCTGTAACTGCTTTGCCTTTCATTTTATCTGCCTTTCGCAATTCATGACTATACAAAGCAGAACATACAATATCTAAAGACACATTCTCTTTACCGTGGAGTAATGTGGTCTCCAGATGTTCAAACTCATCAGGTAGAGACGACAACAACATCAATGTCAGATCCTCATCCTCAAATTTCACATCTAAATTTAGCAGGTCTGCTACTAATTGGTTAAACAAAGTAATGTGTTTATTCATAGTGGTACCTGGTCGGTATTCAAATCGGAACAACCTTTTCTTCATAAGGAGCTTATTCTGACCACTCTTCTTCAGAAATTTGTCCTCCAGTGTCTTCCACAATCTATGTGCAAAAGTCTCATTCTTGACAGCATACTTCTGCTCCCTGGACAGACACGACCGAATTGTTCCACAAGCTAACCGATTTATGGTACTCCAATCTTTATCATCTACTATATCTTTTGGTTTCTTTTCTTCAATGGCAATGTCAAGACCCTGCTGGAAAAGAGAGTCTAGAACCTCCCCCTGCCACATACCAAAATGGCCAGTACCGTCAAATATCTCCACTGTCAATTTCATATTTGACAGCGGAAACCTCGACCACAATGACGAAGAACTAGCCTTGTTTTCTTGATCATTACCCGCCATTACAGACTCAAAATAAAGTATTCAATATTACAAACAAACAGAACCAAGGACGAACCTTGGCTCTGATACCACTTGTTGAGAAAACCGGGTAATTTTCTCTCAAATAGTGAAATGAACCGATTCAGTAATTTCAAAGTTAACCCAACGGGGTCTACTCGATAAAATCACTTCTCCAAATAAATTCTTTGGAAAGACTGGCGAGGACACTGTCCCTCTTAAATACCAGATTCCTAACAGAATTTATCAGTCGGTGTATTTATCACAACATAAAAACACCCAAAAGAACCGTACAAAACACTACTACCAAACCCGCAAATAATATTGAATACAATATCCCAACAGAAAATAAACCCAGAAATAAATGCGAAACAAAATAAATAATAAAGAAAGAACACACCCGAAACTTTGATAATGGAGTTCGGCCAAATTTCCTACGTCTCCGAGCACCATTTGCAGAGCCCGCTTATATTTAGACGGAGAAGAGAATACAAATGTTTGAGGTACATTACAAATGAAGGAGGAGTGCTCCTTTTATAGGTAGCAACTCCCCCCAACTATTCCTAACCCACCGATGTAGGATAAAAAATTTGTCAAATTTCAACAATTCACTCACCCAAAATAGCAAAATGAGCTACTGTATCATGGGTTAAGGGAATACTATTTTCTAGTGCTTTCTTTTCACTATATATACAATTGTGAATATTATTGGCATGCACAAATATTTACGATATTTTACGTTTGTACACCATGGATGAGTATAACATCGGGCAACACATAAGAGTAGGTTGATGTTAACATATGAGCAACATATTTGTAAATCATAATATGATTATGTATTGCATTAATGTACATAGCATATTTCGTGCCTTGGAACCATTAGAAGAGTAAACTTACACCAATCAAAGAGCGATAGCTTTTTTTCATAGGAAGTCATGATACTTTTGTACAAGTAATAGTGTAAATACCTAAATTTGGTTTTTGCCTCATTTTCCATCAAACCTGTGACTTTAGATCTTCATTGAGCTAGAGTAGTTGTTTTGTTTCTACAACTCTAATTTGTGACGCTGCAAAAGAAAGTTTTTATATACTTAAAAGAATTTAAGCAGTTAAACTTTTGTAAGAAAATGAATTTAAGCAGTTAAACCTTTTGTAAAAAAATTCGGTCCTGAAAAAGATCCAGTTGGAATTCATGTGATAAGCACAAAAAAAGATTGAATGAAGATGTTTGGATAGTGGTGGTGCATAACTACAAAATAAGACAATCCTAGTAAAACTGCATTCATTAGTTATACCCAACAACACCAATCCTATAACAATAATGAATATTCTAGTAAAATTAACTAGGCAAAGAATTTGGAAAAAGTTTAAATATTTGAGGTATTGATCTAACGTTTAAAAAAAACATGTATTAGCTGCAAATTGCAGAGCTCATAATAGTCTGCTTCCCGCACAAGGTGGGAGAGTATCATGTAGCAAATGCACAAGCCGCATAAGAGTATGCTATTTATTTATACACAGATCTCTGGGAAGAAAACCAGTAAAGCTCATATACCAGCTTAAATTAAAGATGCGCATAGGTGTTCCTTTAGAGAGCTCCCTCAGCATGACACATTTGGATCTGGTATTGCATTTATGCGCTTGCACCAAAAACTCGAATCCTTTGTTCAATTGGAACACAGCAATATGGGCATGTAGCTTTACCTTTCTTCCCATAGTTGTCGTTACAGTTTGCACATATCACTTGATGGGCGCAAGGAAGAAAAACGACAGAAACTTCATCTTTCATGCAAATCATGCATTCCCTATCACAGCTGACCTCCTTTTCTGAAGAGTCTTCAAATTGATCGAGTTCATGCAGCAACCTTGCAAGGGTTTCTCCTCGGGAATTTACACCATTAGAGTTTTCTGTCCATAAACCATTGGCCTGACTTTCTACCTCAGTTAATTGTGCCGATTCTTTAAGGCGAGCATATTCTTGCTCAAGGCGCTGGAGATCATCTTTGTGGCGCTGGAAATCTATCTCTATCTTTAGCCGCAGAGCCTCAAGCTTCCTTTTGTTATTATAGTCAGAAGTTTCTTTAAGGCGTCGCTCTTCTTCCAACTGTGTGACAACTAGTTCTTTAGCCTTCTGCTCCTGCCTCCACTTTGCCTTTCATATGGAAGTTCAAACACACAAAATTATTTGCTACTAACTTTAGTAAGCCCAAGTTTACAGTAAATGGGGCAACAAGTTACAGCATTTCTAGGTAAGAGAAGATCAGAAACCAACCCACTCCGAAAAAGGAGCTTTCCTTAAACAAGTTGGGTAACCACATCGATGATTATTGACTTTAATGCAGAAAGAAACATGTATGCAGTTATATTTGGTAAAATCAGAAACCAACCCATTCCAAAAAAAAAAAGCTTTCTTTAAACAAGTCAGCTAACCGCATAGTTGAAGAAAGAAACATGTATGGAGTTAAACAATGAAGATGGAATGGGCATAACCCAACATATAATAGAAGATTTGAATTTAGCATAAAATGCAACATAATGTAAGCTAAGTAAAACTGAAGCATGCAGAACCATTTAGTTTTACATCAAAGACATCATAAAAAAATTGCTAATATACATTACAGGCAAAGTAATGGATTTCAGTTATGACATTCAATGCCATCCCTAGTAAAACAATTATAAGATAATCATAGAAGAAACAATATCTTAATACTGCATGGCTACATAGACCATAGAATACATAATCAAACAACATATATCTTCACCAGATCGGTTGCTCCAGGAAAAGAATTGAAGACTTAACTCCAAGAAAAAGTTGTCGGTTTTATGATAGAATTCTAGCAGCAATGTCAATTTCTAATTAGATCTCACTAAGATCCTAAAAGGCAAGATGCATGACCCTGAGACTCATAAATGTTCTCAATATGGGTGCCAAGAGTCTTTCTCCCAATATGTCTGCACACTGTCACATATACCCAATGTTATCAATCTCGTATGGCGGCTTATGGCGGTTTGCCTAAAAACCGCCACAGGGATATGGCGGATATGGCGGTAAAAAATTAAATAAATAAAATAATACATACATATTTATATATAATTCAAAAATTAAAAAATATTAAAAATATAACATCTAAAACACTTTAAACAATTAATAAAGCATAATATACCACTCTAACAACCATGTTTCTTGCATAATGCCCTATTCCTAAATGCAGTACACAAGCAATGTTGTCAAATGTCGGATATAGCGGTGCTATGGCAGCGACAGGGTGCTATGGCGTTTCCACCACCGAACGCCATGCCATAGCGCCATGGCGCCGCCATATCCGCTATTTGATAACATTGCATATACCCATGAATATATGCTAGTATGCTATTAATATGCATCTGGAGAAATCTGTATCTGAATATGTTAGTAATATTTCTCAGTGGATATAGGTGCACCGAGCATGGTCAAATCATTACATATGGTATATGGATATTTTCAACCATCACCTATTTCCATGTAGCATGCTTAGGGAAATCAAATGCTATAACAATTTGCCAGCATTCTTGTATGAAGAAATAATATGAATAGAGATTGATTTTTAGAAAAGCTCTTTTCACTATGCATACCTCTGCTTCCTTTGTGGCTACCTCAATCTGAGCCAATTCCTGATGTAACTCTGAGATCTTCTGTTTCTCTGCAGCAATATCTTCCTGCATCTTAGTTTTCTGCTTCTCCCATGCTAGAAGCCTCTTAAGACACTTTTTTTCCCTCTTTGCAACTTCCAAACATGTTGTAACCGATTCAGAAGCACTTAATTTCGATGCTTCCATCTCTGCTCTAATTTCTGCATTCTCGGTCTCAAGCTTCCTAACAGCAGCATTTGCACGATCAACTTGACCGCTAGCCATCCTTAGAGCATTCTCCATCTCAGTCAGCCTCTTCAGGGTGGTGTCTTCAAGGGTCTGCTTTCCCTTTTTCAGGCGCTGAGTTTCCTCTCTCTCCATTCTCAACATCTTCAGTTCGGTCAAATCATGACTGAGCTTTCTTGCAGCTTGCATTGCCTTCTGGTGAGCCCACTCTTTACGTTCCTTCACCTGTTTCTCTAAGTCCTTTATCTGATGGATCAAACTAAGGATCATTTCATCTTTTTGATCCAATGACACTTGTTCATTATTCTCATCAAGATTCAAGTCCTGAAACTTGCTCATCACTGAGTTAACTACATCTTGGTTCTTTGCATACTGGGATTCATCACTGTTCCCAACTGGAACTGCAGGTGTCGTACCACACCCACCAGATGTATTCCCAGCAGATAAAGAACTGGGGCAGGCCTGTGATTGGCTGTGAAACTGTTTTGAATTTGCCCTAAATCCTGCAGCAAACATAGCAACATTTCTTTTCAATAGGTTCTTCATTGATGGACTGAGGTTAAATCTCTTTGGACACTCAATCTCTCTCTGCAAAGCCATTTCTGATGCATAAGACAAAAATCCGTTCATTCCGTGCATTGGAAACTCTGATGTTCCACCATTCCCAAATCCCCAGCCACCATGAAACCTACAGAGTGCAGGTGCAACACCAACAGGTCCCCCATTACTAATAACTCCCTCTGGGCTCCCACCACCACTTGCGGAGACACCCTCAATCCCACTCCCAATGGCAGTATCAATACTACTGCTCCCACCTCCACTGGGGGATGGCAAAACTGGAATTTCCATCACACTGGCACGGCCAACATGAAGATCACTCATAAGCAAACACCACATAGCATCACCCTTAGTCAGATGGGACTTCACTTGTTGCAACAAACAAACCATTCCAGCAAGTGAATACTCCTCCAGCTGCCTCAAGTCCACAAATGAGGGCTCAGGCTCAGGCTCCTCACCATTCCCCTCATTACTGCCCCCACTATTCAGATAAGCCAAAGAATTATGCAAAATGTTCGTCAAAACATCCATTCCACCATAACAATGCCCGTTCCTTAAAATCGCTTTCAGTGCCACCTCCTCATCATAACCCAATGCAACAAGCTTATTTATCGCCTCACTATACAAAAACTCCAAATTCTTCAGCAGTATCTCCTCCAATTGTTCCTCTGTGCAGTAACCCCACCCATTATCCTCAAACACAGAGCTCGTATTTGCAGCTGGCATCAGCATCGGGCTCTGCTTCAGAGCATTCAGAGCCATGTGGTAATTTTTAGGTCTAATCCCCGATTTCAAATTCCCAGATTTATCCACATTACCATTTGTGTTAATGGTGCTGGAATGATCCGATTCGGGCTTAACCGATCGGGTCCTCCGATTAGTACGAATATGTTTCTCTCTAACAGTACAGCCCATCACACGAAATCCCTCAATCAATAAAATCAACCAGCGACTATAACCCTACAATAAAGCGGAAATAAATAAATAAATAAATAATAGCGACACGGATACGTGTACGTAAAAAACCGAGAATCGGGCGGCAGAGACTTACCGTAAAACGATTATTCCGGCGATCAAAATTAGTGTGCTAGAGATTTCTTGTTTGGCGGTAGTGGTGGAGAAGGTATCCTTTAGGAGAATGGAATTTGTAGCAGCTGCCAAAATGAGTGGGCTCTTTGTCGGATACGGGTCATAATCCGAATGAGACGGGTTCGGGTCGAGTAAGGATTCTTTAAGGCCATCCACAATAGGAATAGCCCAGCCATAGCCTAGCCACTGCCACATCAGCAGCACTAAAAATCCTCCTACCACATCATCAAAACAAGCAAATAGCCCAGCAATAGCCCAGCCATAGCCTAGCCACTAATATACACATCACTATTAACAAATATATACAAAATGAAATAATTAACAATCACACAATATGCGAAATTTAATTTACGAGACATATACGGGAAAAGTTTAATAATACTATTAAAATTTAAAAAAGTACAATAATTTAAAAAGTACATTAATTAAAAAAAATACAATAATAAAAAAAAGTACATAAATTTTAAAAAAAATACAATAATAAAAAGGAGTGACAATTAAGATAGAGAGAATACTCGTTAAAACAAGTGGTGCGAATGAAAATGACGAACAAAGCGCGTATATATAGTGTTTCGAAAAAAAAAATTTATTTTTTCGCGCTAGGCGGTGCGCTGGGCGATCCGGGCGCTGCAATAGAGCCGAACGGACCGTCCAGCGCACCGCCAAGCGCCACGCGACCGCCCAGCGCTGCGCGGTTTCTCTCTCCAATCGCCCGCTGGGCGGCTGCAATAGATCGCCCAGCGAACCGCCCAGCGCCGGCGCTCGGCTGGGCGGTCGCTGGGCGCCTATTGTGGATGGCCTAAGAGCATCTCCAATAGAGATAGGTCCGCCATAGTCCAGTCATAGCCTAGATACAAACTCCACCTGCCACATCATCAGCACTAAAAACTCCTCCTGCCACATCATCAGGACAAGCAACCACATCATCAGGACAAGCAATAGGTCAGTCATAGCCTAGCCACAATAAACAAAATTATAAAAAATAAATAATTAAAAATCACACAAAATACGGAATTAAATTTACGACACAGATACGAGAAAATTCAATAATAATATTAAAATTTTAAAAAGTACAATAATTAAAAAAATGACATTAATTAAAAAAAATTACATTAATTAAAAAAAAAACTCCACCTCCACACACGAGCCCCCGCCTCCGCCTCACTCCTCGCCGTCGTCGCCGTCGCCGCCGCCGGGACCCCAAATCTGCGGCATATGAGCCAGCGTCTGAGCACCCCAACTGTGCCGCGGCGGCATTCAAATCGGCCTGCATACTCACGAGCATTAAGTGAAGAAAACTCTTCTCCTCGGGGTTAGTTGTCGTCTTCCAGTCAGTTAAGATCTTGTACATCTGAGCCCGCGTTTGTTGACACGCGAAGAAGGCGAGCTCGGCTGTCGACCTGCCAACAGGGGGATGCCGACTGGACCTCCTGGGACGCATGTCGAGCCCGTTGCGCACTCCTTTGACGAACCGGGCGAGTGCGGCGAGTAAACGCAGGAAGGGACGGGAACTCCTGAAGATCCTCGGGGAGGTCGTGGGAACCGCCGCTGCTGCTGCCGCTGTAATCACCGGCATAGTTCAGTCGCTGCTTCTTCGGCCAGCCAGCATCGACACCTGCCCGAAACTCCTTATAGAGCTCAGGCACGGGGAAGGCTTTCTCCGTTATCCTCCTGCAGTCCTCGTCAGTTTGGCCACTGGTCTGCATGCGGAGGGCGTTGGTGTACAACCCTGAAAATCGGGAGACCCTAACCCTGATTCGGTCTCACCCTTTCCGGCACTCCTCCCCGCTGCGTGGTCTCCCCTCCGGGCAAAATGCCTTGTAGGTTGCTGCTATTTTAGCCCACAAGTTGACAATCCTCTGATTGTTCGAGACGGAGGGATCATCTCAAACACTCACCCACGCCTTGGACAGCGCGACGTTCTCCGCATCCGTCCACTTCCTCCGTGCCGGGCTCTCATCATCAGCCGGCTGCGACGACTCGCCGACCACCCTCTTGCCCTTCCCCTTCTTCTTCTTTGGCGCGCCCCGACCCCGCCCTACTCCCCCCGTTTGAACGGGAGTGTCCGCATCCCCGAAATCTATCCCCAACTCCTCTAAGGAGAAAGTATCACACCCAGTGAACTGCGTCTCCGATGGGGTCGATGTGTGCGAAGAAGCATTCAAAAAATTAAAACTAGGGCGATAGACGTTGTCCCCCCCCGGCGTCCCCTGCATCCCGGGTGCCCACACCGGCATCATCTGCATCCCGGGTACCCCCTTCCCGCCCTGCATCCCCTGCCATGCCAGCATACTACCCCCGGATGCCATCTCGGGCATCATCTGCTGTCAAGGGTACATGTTGTAGTGCCCGGCCATCGGACTTCATCCACTTCCCACGGGTACCGTGAGAGTTTGAGACCCGCTCGTCACTGGAGTAGACTCGTTGTTGCTCTTGTACAGAAATTAAGATAGAGAGAAAACTCGTTAAAACAAGGGGTGCGAATGAAAATGACGTGCAAATCGCGTATATATAGTGTTTCAAAAATTAAATAAATAAAAAAATCGGCTGGCCGATCGCTCGCCGATTGGGAGCCTACAATGGCGGCCAGCCGATCGGCGAGCACATCGGCCAGCGCCCGGGAATCGGCGTGCGCTCGCTGATTTGGCGCTCGCCTGCTGCAATGGTTCGGCGAGCGGACCGGCCAGCGCCGGGAATCGGCTAGTCGGTGCGCTCGCCGCCATTGTGTGCCATATGTCTAGGGGCGGACGCAAAAATGAAAATGAGTAGAGGTTAAATTTTCAAAAATTTTATTTAAAAATAAATTTTCAGATAATTTAGATTATTAATAGAGGCTTTTATATAGTAATGTGTATAGAATATGAATAAAATTTAAAACATTATAATAGAAAAAAGATTGAATTCATTAGGGAGCTAAAGCCTAAAGCCCCTCCCACTTACCATGTAGGTCCACCCATGCTTATGTGTCGACCCTCTAAACTACAGCTCCGGCACCGGCCCTGGCCAGGAGATCTTCACGGCGCAGTGCTCCCACGCCTTCCACTACGCCTGCATTTCCTCGAACGTGCGCTATGGCAGCGTCACCTGCCCCATCTGCAGCTCCCTCACAATCAAATTGTAGAGGGAGAAGTACTAGGATTTCAATTGCTAATTTTTGGAGCTGGCGGTGTTTTGGTGATTTGGGTTGAAATTATTTGAAGTAAAAAATAGTACTCTCACCGTCCCATATTTCCATTGAAAATTGACTCATTTTTCTTTTTGGTTTGTCTCAATCAAGATGACTCATTACTACAATTGGAAACATTTTTATCTCTACTTTATTTACTCTCTCTTACATTACTCTCCCCACTTAACACACAAAATAAAGTTGCATAAAATTCCGTGCGCCCAAGGAAGGGGTCATCTTCCTTGGAACGCACGATCCCATATTAAGAAAGATTTGCGAATTTAATCCCAAATTCCGAAAGACCTACGAATTAAATTCCGTTTTTTTTTCCGAAATCTCTGGATTAGTACAAGATAAACACAAACTACCAACAGATTAATGTAGGTATTGAAAAAATAATTAATGAAACTCCAACTAGTTGATCTTGCTGTTGAAAGAATTAGTACAAGATAAACACAAACTGCCAACATAATCAAGTAAACTTTTATAAATGCAATTTTTTACAACATAAAATGCATGTCTTGAATATGACTGTAACAAGCTATGGCATTTTAGAATACTAGTTTACATGAACTCGTGTACCTACAATTTGCATCTAGCCCATGGAACTGTACCTGCATCTTCCATACCACCGACAATTTCACCTTGGGAAGAAAAACAGGATTGATCAGTAGGCGTCTACAAGAATATCTTGACGATTTCAGGCCAGCAGCAGCAACGGTCCCGTTTCGATGGCTTACGAGTGTTTCTCCCAGATTACTCGAATGAGAACCATTCTGCTCAAGAGGGATCTTAAGCTTGCTGCTACCATTTGATGCATAGGTGATCCTCTTAGCCTCGCTCAAGAATCCGATGGCTCGCCACGCGTCAGCAACGAGTTGTATTGTTTTCTCCAGAGGAGGAACGCCTTTCTCCTCCATAACTTGGAGGAACTCCTCTGCTTTCCATGGCTGTTTCGCTTCTCCATATCCCCATATGAGAGTGTCGAAAGTCTTCAAGTTTGGAGGTACGTCCATTTCACACATCTTCTCATACATTCTGAGAGCATGTTGCATTTTTCCAGCGCTACACCATCCACTTATGATTGTAGTGAAGATTACTTCATTAGGATAAACCCCGGATTTCACCATGGATTTCAGGAGTCCCTCTGCCTTGTCGGGTTCCCCAGCACGCACGTAGCCTTTTGCTAGGATGCTGTATACATGGATGTCTGGTTCTATTCCCGCCTTAGCCATGTCATCAAATATTTCTTGGCACTTTTCCATGAGTCCAGTGGAACTCCAGGCATCCATGATGGTGCTGAATGTTACAACGTCAGGTTTTACACCGAATTCTTCCATCAATGACAACATCTGTCACAGAACATTACAGAAGTAAACAATACAAGAAAAGGAGAATTCCATAAGATCAAAAGTAAATATTAGACAGATAATGCAGCATACCCACTGCTTAAATGATGTCAACTTAATAGAGCAACTATATCTAATAAAACATCACAGAAACGCCCATGATATCCACACATTAGACATATACTTTATGAAGAATCTATGTTATCCACTGGTGAAGTAATCATGCAAAATGTTTCTATAATAGGAACATATATGGTAAAACAAAACATAGAAATACATTACCTCATCAACCCCACTAGGGTCATTGTTTTCCAGAAATCCGTTGATAAGTGAGTTAAAAATAACAAGGTTTGGATGCACTCTGAGATCCTTCATTCTGTACAAAAATCTCAAAGCATCAGTCATGTTTCCTTCCTTGCAGTAGCCATTCACGACAATGCCACAACTTCGTTCATTCGGTTGCACCTTTGCATTTTGCATCTGGATAATCATAGCTTCAGCTCTGCTAGTTTCACCTTGTTTGGCATAGGCTTTTGCAATGGTGTTGAATGTCACAGCATCAGCTTTAAGTCCAGCTGAAATCATTCTCTGCACAATATTCCATGCTTCTTCTATATCACCCTTGTTACACCAAGCTCGTACGAGAATATTGTATGTCCTGTCATTGGGTTTCACATGTTCTTGTAACATGGTATCCAATAGTTTCAGAGATTCTTCAGGCTTACCTATAATTCCGTATCCTTTAATCAAAGTGTTGAAGGTGCTGGTTGTTGGCTTACACCCTTTCTCTTTCATTTTCTTGAATATTTTTATCGCCTCCTTCATATTTCCAGATTCAGAGAAAGCGTTGATCATTGCATTGAAGAATATTGAGTCGGGTTTAAGTCCATCGTTTTCTATCTTGGAAAGGAGAGAAGCAATGGACTTGAAATGTTTTAGCAGCGTGAGAGCAGCCAAAAGTGTAGTATATGTTACAAGAGTAGGCTTGTGTCCCTCTTCGATTAAAGCTTTGAAAATGGCATGGACTTCACGAGGCTTTCCTCTCTCTATCAGAACATTCATCAACTTAGTTCTTGAGCGAACGGTTTGGCAACTGTTATTACTGAAGCAGGACAAGCAGAGAGATTCGTTGTGTGAACTTAGAGGAGATGAAAAGGAACGAATTTGCTTCTCTTTGGTATGAGGCCCCTGCACAAGCAACACATACCTGGATGAAATATGTCAACACAATATAGAGATTCATTCAAAGAGATGAATGAGTTTTACTTGTTTATCAATTCAATGGATCCTATTTCCAAACCTCTCTAAGTTCAAACGATTTTTAGGCATCCATCCAAGTTCCCACAAAATCCGTCTCTGATTTTATAACAAGATTAAAGAGATTGCAGATAAAACTAGAGTTGTTGCTGCAAATGATAAAGTTTATAGATCTGCCCCAACCCTTCCATAAGACTACCACAAGTCCAAGTTTGCATAGCATAGATAATGAACGAAGAGTTTCAATGAGATGAGTAGTTTGTGAAATGAAGTATTACTGTCTTGTTTGATGGCCTAGCTTTGGAGCTGCTCGTCATCGCCCCATTCTGCAGCTTTCCAACTGCCATTGGCTGGATACTTTCTCTTCTATAGTCGGCCATCAGTTATATCTGACAACCGAAAGAAAATGGGTAACCCTTTCTGGCTGATTTTGCATGCTAATTCCTTGTACAAACCATAACATCCTAGTAAAAGATGGTTCTCATTTTGGAGAAATCCTACAAAGACACAAGTCATTCCTGATTTTGACGACAGGGATAAATTCTCCTTTAATGGAATCACTTGCATCTAAAATTAACTACTCCCCAAAGTCGAAGGAAAACAGTTAGGCTAATCCCACTGATTCTTTCACAATGTGAATGATCAGGAGGATATTCATATAATGATTAATGGCCTATAAATGCCCGAAGATTTAGCACCTTTCGGTTTGTTGCAAAATTCACACTCCCAATCGTTATTGTTAAATAGGAAGATGACATGTCGAGCTTAATAATGACTCTGATCAATCCAGCAAATAAACAACGAATTAGCTTGGTTTTTTTTAATCAAATCCATCATATAAACAACTGTTCACACTTTTAAAGGTTGCCACACAAGGGGATAGCGATATATTATGCAAACGAGAATCTGGACTGAGCAAGCAATTAACTCATCAATAATTAACAGAAACCCCAGAAATTTAACTGCATCGCAAGAGCCAAGATATGTAAGAAATTTAACTGAAGGTTGTGTGTGAGAAGTGTACCTGAAGATGCAATTTGCATGGAAGTGAAAATACGGACGTGAAAACAGAGTATTGTACATTTGTATGGTAGAGAGAGAGAGAGATATCACTAGAGTTGCAGATGCAAGAAAGCAATCTTATCCACACAATATTATCAAGAATAAGGAGATTTTGTAACAGCGTGTGCTGCTCTGAGGCTGCCATTTAAATTTAAGGGAACTCCATTAAATATAGTCAGCGTTTTTATGGGAGCACAGCCTGCCACGTCATTCTTCATTATCTTTTTTTTATGCTGTTTTTAACTTAGAGCCAGGATTTTAATTCAACTGAGACAAAAATATATTAAAAGAAATTTTATAAGTTTAAGGTGGAACATTAATAAAGAATATCAAAAAAAATTTAAAAATTATATAACAAAATAGTACTGTGTGGAATATATTGAGGAGGGGCAAATGCCACTTGTCCTCTCCTACTAGATCCACCCCTACTCCGTCCACCATTAGGGCATCCAATGCGCGTCTCGTCCATGATTCGGCGAGAAAGTGTTGTGATCAGTTCGTCTCGTGGAGGTTCGCCGGAGAGAGGGAGTTGGCGAGCCAGCGCGCCCCACATGGCACGCTGGTGTTTTTGGCATCGTATTATAACAGTTTGATTTTAATTTTTTTTATTTCAAAAAATATTAAAATTAATAAAAAAAATTCCACTTTTCCAAAAATGACTGTTTTTTACCATTTTTTCTAATTTTTATCATCCAACTCATCCTAAAATTATCAATAAATACTTCATTCATCACGACATTTTTTCACACCAAAAAGCTTTCTATATCTTTATCTCACTTTTTTTCACTCCAACAAGCTTTCTATATCTTCATCTCACTTATTTTTCTCTTAAAATTTTCATTCTCATTGTACAAATATGGCCAGTCAAGGACCATAGAACTGGAATAATTGGTTGAACAATCTCAACAATGACCATGTTTCGTCGTCGAATTACCCGACTTCGGGTCTCAAGGCTTGTCGACGCCCGTCTACCAGATGTCGCGTCCTCCAATTGAGAGCATCTACCGATCCTCCATCGACGCAATCGTAGTCTCAAATTAGGGAGGCCCAGCCGAAAGGTGAAGAAAATCCCGAGACTAATAGGCAATACGAGCCCACTGCCTGTCATCCCTACACGGCTACACTGTATGGAGATGATGTAAAAGCAAGATTGTTTGATCATAGTTGCCTTCCATATTAGTGTTTATTTGTATCTTTGAGGGCTAATGTTTTTATTCAATTCCATCGCAGCAGCTAGATTTTCCAGAGCTAGTTGCCGGTCACTGGCTTTTAGCTGCTACTATTGTAGTTTCTGGTGAGAGGACCATATCTACTGAATTTCGTGTGTCCAACCATGGATATGTTGCATGGTTTAACTGTTGAAATGTCTTTGTTTATAGGCTTATCTCGTTTTCTTTAATTTATAGTCGCAGAGAATGCACTCGAGTCTCAAATTCTTTAATTTTATAAAATAGTAATATTAATTGATTGTCATCCTTCTTTCAGTTTGTCACGTGTACTAAGACCAGAACCCAAAAAACTGACACTAAGATCACTAACAATTGAAGGATTGCATTAAATTAAACAGCATTGACAGAGAAATTTCAGGCGCTGTTCTGTTTCCTTTTATGAAGGCAAGCAAGTTTTTGTCAAGGAATTTGGAAGAGCACTCCTCTTGAAATAGCTCAATACGAGATCCCGGTAGGATCAGTTTGAAACATCAGTAACACCTTCAACTGCATCACCACCTCCAGAAGAGTAAAAGCTCCATATCGACACACAATTTTCATCACCTAACATAACAAACCACCAAGATATTGTGAACGTATGTGAAAACAGCGACAAAATAACTCATATCAATTAAGTTGCAAAGACACTGAAACAGTGAAAAGAAGTGAATGCATTGAAATATGACTGTCTGGAAATGTAGATTGTAGAACAGTTACAACGTTAGCATCATTCATAGTCATCAAGATATATATTACCGCTCAAAGTTTTATCCTCTTCAGAGTCATCAATAGCTATATAACGGCGGTGTCCTGATGAAGTGGCTGCCATTGGTAGAAAGGGGTGGAAACCAAATCCATTCACAGTGTCTATGCAATGAAGAGATTATTAATTAATACAAAAAGTGAAATACAAGTTTGTGATCAAGAGGATATGGCTGAAGCCTGAACCTAGTGCGGCTTGAAAGCTTGATACCCACTCCCCAGTCTGAAGATTATAGATATGTACCAGACCATCCTTGATAAGAGAACATGGACAAAATTAGAGGCCTAACTTTTGTTGAATCAATTGCCTGAAAAGATATCTGGAAGCTAAAAAGGTACCTGGCCACCAGTTCCAAGATATCGACCAAGAGGCTCAATATCAAATTGTATTCTCTGATTTGTGCCTTCGGTTGATCGGTAAAGTCTAACCAGATACAGAAGAGAAGTTAGTAACGAATAAAAGTAAAAGGAAAGAAAATCAACTCAAGACCAGTGCAACAGCTGGACTTATGATATTAATGATGCACATAGTGTTCTGCAGTGAAATGCCCAATTTTAGTATGAGGACTTAGAGAGAGGAGTAGGAAACCTACTTGTAGACAATATCAACAGTTTTGCGAATATCCCAGCATATGACATAAGGATCCTGCAATTATTTGAGAAAACATCCATCAAAGGCCCATCTAATTTTGAATTAATAATTTAGTATGCGGTCAAAAGGGGTGGTACTCTACCTTCCGTCCCCCAGTGTACAGATAGTTTCCATCCTTAGAAAACTGAACCTGGCAGATACATACTTTGAATGATTAAGCATTTCTACGAACTCAAGGAAACATGACTCGACAGAAGCTGGCTCTACCAACTTACTTGTGTAACCCCACCTTCTTGGCCATGCAACACATACAACAGTTCCATATTGTCTTCTCTATATATAGCTGTAGTCTGGTTGTAAGAACCCGCAGCCAGCATACCAGAAGAAGTGGGGGAGAAAGCAATAGACGATATAATACCTGACCATAAGATGAAACAAGCTAGGTAGAATACCACTGAAAGTAAATTTATTTATTGCATAACACCACATAGCTACAGCTCCATTAAAACACAAATAGATCACAACAAATAACATATCAAAGACTCGAGCCCCTAAAGTGAAATAAAAGTGTACTGAAGGGTGGGCCAACCCAAAGTTGGTGCAATGCATTCCAAAGTTCCATCAATCTGTAAATTAGGTAAAATCACCTGATTGGCCCTCTTTGTTTCCTAAAACAGTTGAGTGTTGTTCAAAATCTCTCCCGGGGCGATGAACATCAAATATTCTGATAGCTTTGTTGTATCCAGCAAATATCCTGATGAGAATAACAATATCTTGAAAATATAAAATAGCTACATGTGTAAAAAAATGGAAGTTCTTGAAAGACATAGGACTATCATAAGGAAAATACTTAAAACCAACAAAGACAGGGCAAGCATAGGATCCCAATGGAAATGCTATTACTACCTAACTAGTGATTAAATTGGAATCAAATATCATCCCCTTATAGTTGGTGCTTACTTGTTTCCACCAGGGTTGAAGCCAATTGAAAAGGCTGCAGTGATCTCATCCATAGCATCATAGGCACGATATGTGCAGCGTAGCTGAAATTCACAATTCGACAATACTTGTTAATTGTTATCTACATACAAACATACAAAGAACATAAACAATTATACATAGAACCACTAGATCACACCTGTCCAGAATTAGCATCCCAAAGATGAATAGGATGGTCCCGATTAGATGTTGCGAATACACATAGATCTGGATCTGGAATACCAGACAATCAATATGCTGAAGACGGTGACTGACACATTCAAAAATATAATACAACGGAACAACAAAAGCATGTCATGAAGATGTACTTGAAGCAGACATGTATGGGTACCAGCAATAGTCATATGCAGATTCTCCTTCACTCACAACTACATTTGGCCCGTATGAATCTGCAAGAGAATGTGAGCTCCATCATCAAGTATCCAAAAGTACAACAAATTGTAAAACTGAGCTGAAGTAAAAACTTCTACAATTGAACAAATAAACAACCTCTAAGTTTAAACTTTCATTATGCTCACTCAGCACTGAAGCTACATTCCTTCTCTATAAACCATAATTTAGAAACCTGGACACTATTGCACAAAAGTACCAACATAACTTTCAGAAATTTCTAAAGATCAAGATAAGCACATTACCAGAATCAGGCGTGGATGTAGGAGCATCAGGACCTCCAATGTCATTATAAGGTCTAACAAGAAAGAGAGAAGAAAAAAGGAAATAAAATTTAGCAGCTTTCCAAAGACAAACAGAAGACATTAGTCCACAAGCTTACAAACTGAAAACTCGGAGGGTATTGTCTTCATTACAGGTCAGGAAGCACGAACCATCCGGCGACCTACCAAGGAAATGTTAAGTGCGAAGCCGCCAAATTCAACAAAATTACAAAGTTTTGGAAGGAGGATTACCATTTGACGCCTTTGAGAAAATTGTTGGGATTGGATTCGTTAGTTCTGAACTGATGGAAGAAATGGTAGGTTTTGTAGGGAGAGACGTCGTACTGAACCGCCGGCCAGTTGCTGACGCTGTCTTCTGCGCATTCCGGACTAACAGGCGTCTGCTCCGCCGCTTCGTCAGCCATTAATCCTCCGCCGCCGCAGGATGCTGATACTGGACACTAAGTTTTGCAGCTTACGCCCACTTGAAGATTTGAGCGTAAATGTTGCTACAGCGGTAAATGGATGAAAATTTAATTAGCTTAACATTATAGTATTAAAAATAGTTAGAGCATCCACAATAATTCGTGGATAAGCAATAGCCCAGCCATAGCTCAGCCACAAACTCCTCTGTCACATCAACAACACTAAATTCCTCCTGTCACATCAGCAGGACAAGTAACTGGACAAGCAATAGCCCAGCCATAGCTCAGCCACATCATCAGCACTAAAAACAAATAATTAAACAATCACACAAAATACGGAATTAAATTTACGATACATATACGGGAAAATTCAATAATAATATTAAATTTTTAAAAAGTACATTAATTAAAAAAAGTCAAATAAAAAAATTACATTACTTAAAAAAAAACTCCTAATCCACACACGAGCCCCCCGCCGCCGCCTCACTTCTCGTCGTCGTCGCCGCTATCCGGGACCCCCCAAATCTGCGGCATCTGAGCCCGCGTCAGAGCCCCCCCACCTGTGCCGCGCCGGGATTCAAATCCTCTCGCATACTCACGAGCACGGCGTGAAAAAAACTCTTCTCCTCGGGGTCAGTTGCATTCTTCCATTGATCTATGATCTTGATCATCTGAGCCCGCGCTTGTTGACGCGCCAAGAAGACGAGGTCGACTGTCGAGCTGCCAACAGGGGGGATGCCGACTGGACCTCCTGGGACCTCTGGCGATCGCGTTGCGCCCGCCTTTGACCAACCGGGAGAGTGCGGCGAGTAAACGCGGGAGGGGACGGGGTCTCCTGAGCATCTTCGGGGAGGTCGTGGGAACCGCCGCTACTACTGCCGGCGTAATCACCGGTATAGTTCAGGCGCTGCTTCTTCGGCCAGCCAGCATCGACACCTGCCCGAAACTTCTCGGAGTCCATTAGCACCTCGTAGCAGTTCCAGTAGGTGAAGTCCTTGTAAAGGCCGGGCTGGGTGAACTGTTTCTCTGCCAGCCTCATGCAGTCCTCGTCAGTTTGGCCGCTGGACTTCATTCGGATGGCGTTGGCGTACAAGCCCGAAAATCGGGAGACCCCAGCCCGGATTCGGTCCCACCCCTTCCGGCACTCCTCCCCGCTGCGTGGCCTCCCCTCCGGGCAAAATGCCTTGTAGGCTACTCCTATTTTAGCCCACAAGTTGAGGATCCTCTGATTGTTCGAGGCGAGGGGGTCATCGCAAACACTGACCCACCCCTTGGACAGCGCGACGTTCTACGCATCTGTCCACTTCCTCCGTACCTCCGGCTGCGACGACTCGCCGACCACCTTCTTCCCCTTCTTCTTCTTGGGCGCGCCCCGACCCCGCCCCACGGGAGTGTCCGGTGCCCCGAGATCTATACCCAACTTCTCTAAGGAGAAGGTCTCAATTCCCTGGAACTGCGTCTCCGCTGGGGTCGATGTGTGCGAAGAAGCAGTACCAAAATCAAAGCTGGGACGATAGACGTCAGAGCCCCCCGGCGTCCCCTGCATCCCCGCCCCCCCGGCGTCCCATGCATCCCCGGGTACCCCGGCGTCATCTGCATCCCGGGTGCCCACCCCGACATCATCGGCATCCTTGGTTGCTGTAGCACCCCGGAAAATTTTGACTTTATTATTATTATTATTTAATTTATGTGGATGTTGAATAAGAATTTCTTTTTTGGAAATTGAGTCTCTATGTGTTTGAGTTAATTATGTGAAATTAGTTGTTGTGAGTTACGTGAGTTAATGTGATTAAGCTTTCAATGTGTAATTAAATTAAATGGGATCATGCATAATTGTTCTAGCCATTCTATTGAAATTTTCGACCCTCCTATTTATTGGAAACAATATTTTCTCCTTGAATTTAATTAATTGTTTTGGGATATTTATCCAAATTAAATCCAAACCAAATTGTCTCTATTTTATTCTACATGATTTTCGACTCCTTGGCCATCCCTTGAGATTTTCAACTTCTCCTAGTAATTAGGAGAAGGAATTATTCTGTGGATTTAATTGGTATCTTGTTTGTCTCCTTCCTTGAATTAAAATCCAATTAAATCTTACCATATCTTACCAAATTTAAATCATATTCTTATTTGATTTGAGGATTTAAGTATTTTTTTTATCTCTCCCATTCCACACGCCTACTTTCATTTTTAATTGTGGGAATTTATTTTATTCCCCCACAATTTAATTATTTTATTTTATTGTGGGATTTATCATAGACTATAAATTAAAAGAACACTAACCCTAGCCCTCATATTTTTCGCCTCCCTCTCTTCTCTCCTCCCGCACGTTTTTTTTCCTCTCTTCCTCTCCTTCTCCACCAATTCTTCACCAATCCTTTGTTCTTGCATCAATTTGGGGTTGGAAATTCAAGATTCATCGAAGAATCGCATCAATTATCTTTCCTACCGATTGTTTTTGAACAAGAAAGGTATATTTGAATTCTCTTTCTCATCACTTCCATTGAACCCATGTTTCTTAATTCCCTCATGCATATAGTGAGTGTAGAAATCATAGATCTAAAAATTAATCGGTTGGGATTGATGTTTTGCATGAGAAAGTATGTGGATATGCGTTTATGTATGTGTATGTGTGAGGTTGTGGATGATTCATTGGTGAATGATATGTGAATATATGAGAACGTGGTTGTGAGATCTTTTTGAGGCATGATTATGTGTTAGAAGCATGAATATATGTGTTTGGATGAATGATAGATAAACCATAATTCGAATTTGTGAAGCATGAAAACTGTGATGTTCGGACAGTAGATTCCGACGTGTGTTTGACCGACCAAACGATCTTATTTTGGCACGAATTTTTAACTGAATAAAATTTGAGATGTCTTCTGTGTTATGTATAAATTTCAGCCTCTTTTGACGAAAGATGAATTTTAAATGAATTTTTAAAGTTAACTGCGCAGTTTTGTCAGAATTTATATTCTCGTCCAGTAAGTTTCGTTTTTTATTTGACCGACCTAAAGATGTGATTTTGATGTGAAATTTTAACTGGATGATCTTTAATGTGTATACTGTGTTGTGATAAAATTTCAGCCCCAACAGAGGTCGGATGGATTTTTAATGATTTCTACAAAACCTCTGCGCAGTTCTGCCAGATTTCTGTCATGTTAAAATAATACTTGTTGTCAAGTTTTGAGTGAATAAATGATACATGTGTGAATAAGAAACGTATCCTATGATGTGACTATGTGTTACACGTTGATGTATGCTTGAGTGTTTGTTTCGTTTTTGTTGATGAACGTTTGGGGATGGGCAATCTAAGAAAACGGTGAAAGGAACGATAGGACATGCATGATAATTGTAATAATGAAAAACCTGATTGTGTGGTGATATTGACAAGGGTTGTTGTACGTGCGAGGGTACCAAGAGAAAAAGGTTGCGTAAAGTCGTGATTGTGTGGTATAAGCAAGCGATGTGGGCTTTCTTTTACTAAATTCTTTTACGTTTCAAAATTTCGATGTTGGAGCTATAAGGGTGGTTTAAAGTGTTATGTCATGTCGTGATTGTTTTGATGTTGAGATTGTTGACTGATGCCTAGTTCGTTTGAGCTTGCTCCGTTAGGCTATAGGGCTATGTTGAGATTGTGCTTGATGCCTAGTTTGTGAGTTCGCTCCATTAGGCTATAGGGCTATGATAAACGAATTCGGGTCTGAGTAGGGCCTCAAACCCTATCAGGCTGTGTACACAGAGGGGATCGTGAGCCGTCCTTGCTAGTCGGCCGGTCTCGTGGGCGAATAGTGTGGCCACACTTTCGTCGCACTATGGTAAGAGGATGTGAATGATTGATTGTTGAGAAAGTGGGGAGATTGTTTTGCCTGGCCAGGCTATGAAATGTTTTTGTGATACTCGATGATACTTCTTTTCTAAAATGTTAAAACTCGAGTTCACTATGGTATGGATGACATAACTTTTATCAAATATTTTGGCGTGTGTCCACTGAGTATATCAAGTACTCACCCTTGCATATGTTTTCTTTATGTGCAGGTTGAGCGGGGTGTTGCGATGGATGTTGAGTCGGCTTAGGAAATTTGGATGCGTTGTGTCTTCATACATAGACGTCATCCTATGACTCTCTAGATCTCATTATTCCGCTGCCTTGTTTCGAATCGTTCTTGATAAAGTCTTTCGTTTTGCTCTACACTACTTTATGACATTAATTACCTTGAGATATTAACCCGCTGCTTAATTGTTTAATTGATTAAAACTTTTCTTTTGAAGCTTTGTTTAAGATGTTGTCTTTCATTGTTTTCCCCTTCTTCTTCCCCGCTCCTTAGGCCCTCCCCTCGTCACGTTTTCCCCGTCTTCACTATCCTTAGTAAGGGCGGCCGTGACAAAGTTGTATCAGAGCTTCGTTCTTTCGCTCTGGTCCGAGAGTCTTCTTTTACCTTAAGTCTAGATTAGTGAACTTTAGACTAGAAGTGTCACGAAGGCTCAACATCCAAAGCATCACGCTCAACCAAAGAAAGTGAGGTATGTTCTAAGTTGTTGAAAGAATGTGAGATCGATGTATAAAATTGATGATGATATGATAAGGGTGTATTGGCAAGAGTGTGCATGTGTATGGAAGTTACGTGTGAATATGCTAATGTGATGATACTATTATGTTGGAACATGAGCATGAGTGACATGATGTTGTAAATGTGTGCTATGTGTGAGAAAGTGTGAAAGTACTATGACGTGGGAGTTAAAAGATAAGATGAAAGAGAAGTACCCCGATTTGTTTTTGTGAGACGACCAAATTTCGGGACGAAATTTCTGTTAAGAGGGGAAAGATGTAGCACCCCGGAAAATTTTGACTTTTATTATTATTATTTTTATGTGCAGAGAGGGGGCAAATTTATCCATAAAGAAAATTTAAGAATTTGAGGAGGGAGGAGGGCAAATTTATTCATAAAGAAAATTTAAAGAATTTAAGGAGGATCATTTTGTGAGAAATTAAAAAAAATAAATTTTACAATTGATAACATGCACATGGAGTAGAAAATATAAGGTGGGGCAAATGTCCTTCTATGCCTTAACTAGGTCTGTCCTTGGCCAAAGTCAAGATTAGGGCAATATAAAAGCCAAAGTCAAGATTAGGGCTATATAAAGATTTTATACTGTTGTTTGATAGATAAAATTGTAAATCAAGATTATGTCATAAATACAAGTAGAAAGATATGGTTACCCTTGTTCTCAATCTATACTTCAATCTATACTAAAATACAAGTAGAAAGACATTGTTTCCCTTGTTCTCAATATGTACTAATCAATTCAACTTCCTTTTTAAGATATAAATAATTTGCCGAATTTTGTCATTATTGTCAATGCGTGGCTAATTAGCCATAACCAATGATTAAAATACCAAATAATAATGATAAAAGCAAAACTAAATTAATATCAATATCAAACCAATAACAATATTGCATCACACTTAACATTTTTATTAATACGAATGCATACTATACGTTATTTTCTTTATATTAGATCGTAAATTTAGTGTTACTTCAACTCAAGAGGGACGATAAAATTTTCAAGTATTTTTTAATCTTTCTTAGTTTATTTTTTCATGTTTAGGTATATTTTCCTGTATTGAATTTAAATTTGGCAAAAACGAATATATTAATTGTGAAAAAACATTTATTTTTGTATTTGTTTGCTCGTGTTGGCCTATTTCTTAAAAGATATTTTTTTAGTCATTGACAATTGTGTGTTGCAATTTCAAGAGTAACGAGTCCATGAATGATTAAATAAATAAATTTAACATTAATTCATTAAATATTTTTTTAACCCTTTAGTATATTAAAACTATCATATGTAATATAAAATAGTAAAATTTATTATTTATTTTTAATATTTATGGAAAAATATCTACAGTTAAATTTAGTATACATAATTCTAATTGAGTTGATTTTATTTTATCTATTATAAATAATTACTATGTATTTAGTCTTTGGCCATACTTCATAAGTTATGCTAAATCATTAAAACCTATAGTGTTAAAAATCCATTTGGTACTTACTATTATAATATTTGTTGCAATTTGAGTATTTTTTATTGAGACATTTAGTTTTTTTATAAGTTATTATTACGATAGTATAACTATATAAAATTTTATTATAATTTTATTTTGGATGAAAGAAAAACAAATTCTCTAAACTTGCATAGTACATATATTCAAGAAATGTTAAAATTTTAATTAAGTAAAATGATAGTGTTTGGGTGATGATATTCATAGGATGAGATTGTGACAAAATAATTTGCGTCATGAGATAAGATTGTGGACACTAAAGGTAGTATGAAAAGCTACAATTTATTTGATTTTGATTTCTTTTATATAAGATTTTGTTCTTTATAACTTTGATTCCTATTTCTCTTTTATGCTTCTTAAAATATTATATTTATGTACATTACTCTCTTCGTTCAATAAAAATATAGGCATATAATATGCTATGGAAATTAAGATAAACTTTGTAAAGTATGAGAGGAGGGGAAGAGTAGTTGAAGTAATGTTTTAATGGTGGTATAAGTTATAAATAACTTGGTGTATATGGGTAATAAATTGGGATAACTTTCCATAAATGAAAATGACCATATCTTTATGTGACGAACGAAAATGGAACGTAAATATATTTTTATGGGATGGATGGAGTATTAAAGTTTGATAAAAAATCTTAAACTTATCAATATTGCTCACGATTATCGTCGTTGCAATATTGGAAACTTTTTTCAAAAAGTTTGAAAAAAACTACTACTATCTCATACTATCAACCAAGCCATTCAATATTTTCAGTTTAAATTTAAAAAACTATTAATATGTGCATTTGGTCAATTTAGATACTTTATGCTATGATTCTAAATTATTTTAAAGATCAAACTCTACAACCATTCAATAAGAAGCAATACCTTCTCTAATTTGTTTTTATTTATTTTTTCTATTAAGCTCTACAAGTTTATTGGTAGTAAGACTATTCTATTCCATGTAAAAAAGTTGCATTGGCCCACCAGATATTTAATTAAAGAAAGAAATAGGGAAAAAACAATGAGAGAAATAGAATTATAGTACTACGTGTTTAAAATTCTACCATCATACTGCTTTTCATATGATAGTGGTTACGTTTAACCATAGCAACCCCTGCTATGTTATATTATAACACAGCAGATGATTCTCCCCATCTTACACGTGTTTTTATTGAATGTGTCTTTGTTATATATCTCTCACAAAACAAAACGTGTATTAAATTTAGATGTTTGTGTAGTGTTTTTTTTGTCATTTGTCACGTTGTGTGTATTTGTGCATTTTGTATATGCATTTTATTTTTTTGCGTACTAATGTAATAGTTGGGTGAAAGATATAGACATACATGATTTATGATTTTCTATATTAATTTATTTTGTATTTATAGTTTTAAATATTTATGTCCCGTGTATAGCACGAGTGTTAATACTAGTATGTACTAAAATACAAGTAGAAAGACATTGTTCCCCTTGTTCTCAATATGTACTAATCAATTCAACTTCCTTTGCACCGTAAGATATTAATAATTTGCCGAATTTTGTCATTATTGTCAATGCGTGGCTAATTAGCCATAACCAATGATTAATTAAAAAGGTGAAGGTTATTTGAGTCCTTAGTCAAGAAAGCAACATGATGCCAATTCATTGAGCAAATTTAAAAACCAGATGCCTTAGAATTTCGGTCCCTGCAAGCAGAGAGGAAGACAAGTCCAGTTGCAAGCAATAGCTCAGATACTGTTATATGAACTCGTCTGTTTGGAGTGGAGTGGCATAAACTAAAACTAGACACGTATTCCAACACTACATAGACGAAGAACACAGAGCATCGTATAACAAAATTTATAAAGAAGTAAGGGTATCCACTATAGTATAGTCGTGGCTATAGCCCCGGAGGGGGCGATTGCGGGGTGGTTTATAATGGGGGCGACGTCCGCCCCGAAGCGGAAAAAAAAACGGGGCGGAAGGGCGAGCGGCGAGATATGTGCGAGGAGGCGGCGGTCGCCCATCGCCGCGCCTATAGGCGCGCAGGTCGCCCCCTTCAATTTTGTTTTTTTTTTCAAAAATTAACCCTATAAATACCACTTCTCCACCATCCATTTACACCATTTTCACACACTCTCCATTCATTCACTATCTACACTCTCACTCTCTAAAAATGCACGGTGGAGACGACGACTCACCCGGCTCGCACGAATCGGGATATGACGGCAATCCTTCCCAGCCGTCGGGATATGGCAGATATCCTTCTCAGCCGTCGGGATATGGCAGCTATTCTTCTCAGCCGTCGGGATATGGTGGCTCTCCGTCCCAGCCATGGAGTTGGAGTCAATCTCCCCCGCAGTGGGCATCGAGTCCAACTCCTCCTCCATCTCAGCCGTGGAGGTCTTCTCCCAGGCCCCAACATTTGCAGAGGAATCTAAGCCGCTCGGCGTTTGGAGATTACAGACCCAACCTCGACGCCCTTAACCATCCGCATCTAGAGACCCCTTTCCAATCCAGCCACTCTCCTTTCACTGACGCAGATCAAGACGCACTGGATACGATTATGGGTCTGCTTAGTTCCGGCTTACCGGATACGCCGCCAGCACGCGTGGATACGCCCGTTGCTGCGAGATTCGGCGGATCTGAAGGGGCGGGCTCGGGCAGTGGTGGTGGCGGCTCGGGCAGTGGCAGCGGCGCTGACGGACCAGGCAGCGGTGGTGGCGACGAGGGCAGCGGCTCAGTGGAATCCATTGTTGTGGTGAAGGCATGTGATGCCGTCACATCGGACCCTATAGTGGGCACCGATCAGACCGATGGGAGCTTTTGGAAGCGCGTCCTGTTGGCGTACAACGAGTTCAAACCTCGCGGCGCCAAACCGCGTGACGCATAACAGCTCCGCAAAAAGTGGTCCAGGATTCTGCCGGCCACCAAGCGGTTCGCGGGCATATACCAGAACAACTTGCTCCATGCTGAGAGTGGCCGGAGCGAAGTTGACGTGAAGGCACTGTCGATGGGCCAATACAACACGGAGGGCTGACCGAAGTTTACAATGTGGGAGGAGTATCTAGTTCTCGAGGACTGTCCGAAATTCAAGGCCATCTGTGCGGAAGAGCAGGCTGGAGCTCCTGGGCCGAAGCGTACAAGACACAACATTGCCGGGGACTACAGCAGCGGCATCGGCTCGCAATCATTCGACCTGAACGACGAGCAAGCCGAAGAGCCCTCCGCTATACACGCTAGGCGTGCACGCCCTCCGGGACAACATGCCTCTATCCGATGCGCTAGAGAAGCTGGAATTTCCTCCCGCCGATCGTCGGCCGCGTCTGGATGGCGCACCCCGCCCCTATACCACTGCGCAGAGTTCCTATTGCCATTGAGGTCTTGATGGAGAACCTAGTTGTGCAGTTGATGCAACAACTGCATGAAGTCTGCAGCAAATACGAGGCCGCAACCGACCCGTTCATCAAGGATATATACTTGAACCTCATACGTCGGATCCAACGCCGTCTACGATTGGCTGATGAGGCTCCTGGGGCAGCGGCGGCCGTTGGCAGCGAGGGAGACGGAGAAGAAGAGGAGGAATCCGACTCCACCACCGATTAGACGGTGGTGGCGTTTTTATTTATATTTTATTTTAAATGTTCGTTGTATAATTTTACCGTTGCCAATACAACGAATATTTGGTCCCAATTACCTCGTTTTATAATTATTTAAATTCCGATGATTGTAAAACTAAAGGAAAAAATTAAAATGAAAATTGGTTATAAAATTTTGAGGCTATTGGCAGTGTCCGCCTATAGTGGCGGAAACCTTTTTTTTTTGGGCGGACAAAAAAATTGGGACTGTGGGAAAAAAGGGGTGGGGCTATTGGAGACGTCCGCCTTATAGTGGATACTCTAAAGACCCAGATACAAATGCTCGGTTATGAAAGAAAACAGAGCACAAAACGGAAGCCATATCAATTGTTAAATCACTCACTGTCTCGACGAGAAACATAGCACACAGAACATAAACAAAAAGGCTCAGATCTAGAATTGTAATCATCGCTGCTTCAAGAACGGCGGTGAAAAATGAGGGTGCGACGGCATTCGCCGAGAAACAACCTCACTATCGCCTGAGACAACCAATTCCAACCGCACATACACCATCACACACATCGAAGGATAGAAATGAAGTTGCAGAGAAATAGAGAAAGCTGACTATCACCGTCAGAAGGCCCACCGCCTTCAGCTACAGAGTCGCCATGGGTGATAGGGTGAGGGGTGGTGGAAGAAACGGGATGAGATGGGGTAATGGGTAAGTGAATGAAGGAGGGGTAGCGTGAAAAACTAGGTTGAATAGTGATATATCTCACCAATTTCGTGAGATACATAAATGACTGAAATAGTGTATTTTCATCGGGTCTAGACGGGCCTAGTGTTGTAACGCAACACTAGGCCATGAGATAGAAGTACCTTTGCTACCAAACAAATAGAAATACACATATACAAATCTTTATCTTGGTATTACTATTATATCAAATGAGTCCTTAGGGTTTAATTGAAAAGTGTTTACTTAGCCTCAAGTTTTATTTCCTCACTAGATATAGTCAAGTTTAATTTGATAAGTTATACTCCTTCTGTCTCGTGTTACTCACACTTTTCATTTTAGGCCGTAAATTTAGAATTATAATTTTAAGTGTAATAAGACATAACTTAATAAATGGGCCCTTAACTTAATCTAACATATTAAATAAATACATTAATTCTAACTTAAACTATAAATAATATAAGTAGTCTGAGACGAGCCGAAATGAAATAGTGCAAATAACATGGGACGGATGGAGTACTATATACGTTCCATAATTCATTCATCTCACATATAATTTAAAACTACTTCCTTAGTCCCACTTCAAACGGAACATTTCTACCACGACAGGAGATTTTATGCAGTATTATTTTGTGAGTTAAGTGGAGTGAATAAAGTAAGAAAGAGGGAAAAAAGTAGAGATAGTGATTCTTCTATATTTGAAAATATGTCATTTAAATTGAGACATCTCAAAAGGAAAACAGTTCACTTAGAGTAAAACAGATGGAGTAATATATATACATGTAAGTGAGACTCATATTTTATTAAGTTTTCTTAAGATTTATTACTCAACATAATAGTGTTGATTAGGCAAATAATAGGGGTGTGTCACTCTTAAATTGCTAACTATAACTAAATGATAGACATTAGATCTTTAAATCAAGGCCTAATACTCCTTCCGCACCATTAGGAGTCCCGTTGACTTTTCTGTTCTCTTTTTATAAAAATTGGTAACAAATAATTAAAGTGGAGAAATGATAAAGTAAAAGAGAGAATATTGTAGAGAACACAATTCAATTCTAGATAAATAATCATGGGATAATTAGTCATAGTCAGCCCCTTCAACTAAAATAGTCTCACAACTCAATTCTATATTATATCTCGGTACTATTTTATCTAACAAACCGAACACCACCTATATTGACAGTTTGATCTAAAACTCTAAATTTAGTACTCCCTGTGTCCCAAGAAAGTTGATTCACTTCTTTTTTTATACTCCCTCCGTTCCTTGTTAATAGAGACATTTATTTTAGGCACGGAGTTTAAGAATAGTGTGTTAAATGGATGGTGGAAAAAGTAAGAGAGAGTAAAGTAAGAGAGATGAAGAGATAACAAAGTAAAAAGAATAATTAGTTTTTGCTGAAAATAGAAATTACTCAATTAACTTGGAATTTCTCAAAATAGAAAAATGTCACTATTAACATGGAACGGATGGAGTACTTGTTTTGGAAAAATCATAATAAATAGTTAAAGTAGATACATCGTAAAAGTAAAAGTGAGAATAACGAGGATAGTCTTTACTACATTATTCTAGCTTTTACTTTAAGCCGAAGGGGTCCCGCCACCGCACATTGAAGATGCTCCACGCTCACTTTGACCGAGTCGACAGAGAGGTCAAAAAATTATGCGGCATCTACAAGACTGGAGCGGCTCATTACCAAAGCGGAGCCACGGGACCCGACATTCTAAGATCGGCTTTGCGAGTCTATTTCGACGACACCGACAAAGAATTCAAACATGTCGATATTTGGGAGGTCGTCAAAGACGAGGCAAGGTGGGCTGGCGGTGTCCAGTCCAGCACGGGCTCGACCTCTAAGCGCACGAAGCACACGGCGGGTGGCCAATACTCGTCTAGTGGGGGCGGTTCAGGCAGCGCCGCACAAGAGGTTGCCTCGCAGGAGGTTGAGGGCACGACGAACAATGCATGGGGGTTCTCCCGTGGGCGCTGTCGGCCGCAAGGGACCAAGGCGGCGAAGGCGGCTAGAGGGAGGAGGGGCGGAGGCGAATCAAGCCAGGCGGGCTCCCAAGGGCCGCCCTCCTCCTCCTTAATGTCTATGTACTTCACCGCCACGATGGCGGACACTTCCCGCACGACGTCTGCCCAATTTGAAGCCCATCATGCTGGCATTGTGTATCTGGCGGGACAACTTGGTATTCCGCCTCCGGGGGATGATTCGCCAGCGGAGTAGATTTTATAATTTCTATAAAATTGTATTTTAAATTATGTCTTTTTTAATTTATTTTGCAACGAATTTAATTATGTATTTTTTTAGGATTTTAAGTTGTAATTTTTATTTTATTTAATGAAGTGTGTTTTTATTAATTGAATTTGTTGGAAATAAAAATAAAAAATGAAATATAATGAATAATTAAGGGATGAGATGGTTAAGAGACGGAAAAGAGATGGAGGGTTGCAGGTTTTGTCTCTTAGTTAAGAGATGAAGTGAAAAGTACAGTGAGACCCATTAATAGTTAAGAGATGAGACAGTTGAGAGACGGATAAGAGACAACGTTGCGGATGACCTTAGAGCATCCACAATGGAGGATGTCCCGCCAGACGTCGGACCGGCGTGCCGGACATCCGCGCGGGACGTCCGCCATTAGGCGAGGGAGGGGCGGACGCGGACGTCGGTTGCGGACACCGCACATCCGCGGCTTTCCGGGACGCTCGCCATTGCGGTGCCAAGACGGATGTCCCGATTTTTGATTTTTTTGTGGATGTCATGGGGATGTCCGTCATTGTGCAATGAGATGTCCTTATGACATGGCAGTGCAATGAGAGGTCCTTATAATGTGGCAGAAGATGTTTTTGAAAAGTCTGCCGGGGCATCCGCACGGCTGCAGATGCTCTTAGCAATTGATCATTCCTAGTAGTGTGTAACCTAAGGGGGTGTTCATTTTATTTGATATGAGTACGTCAGAATTATATCAAATCCAGATATATCTCTGTTGACATATGATTTAGCAGGAAGGTTTAGGGTGTTCACTTTCCGTAAATAAATCAAGATATGGTATGGGCGAATTTTTTTAATCAAAATACATGTGTGTTGTCTAACCATAATACCCCTTATACACTGTTCAAAATGGAAGGGGCACCACCCATTTGGGATGAAGAACCTAATTTGCAGGGGTAAATTTATAATTTGATGTTCATTTCTTGACACATTCTTCAAAGCTGATTTAAAAACCACATCAAGACCAAGAACTGAATTATGCATATTTCAAAGCCCAACAGTGCGGACCTTCATTTCTACCTCGGGCTGTCCACAAATTAATATTGAAATCTGAACGGCTGCTAATGCCACGAATTAACCCCATTTTTTAATATTTCTGGGTCATTGAACATGCCCTTAGGGTGTCCACTATAATGAGGCGCGGCTATAGCCGCGCTGGGGGAAAAAGCGGGGCGGAAGCGGGGCGGGTTATAGTGGGAAGGGTGTCCGGCGCGGGGGTGGACGCGGCGAGTGGGGCGAGATGCGGCGGACGCGCGATAGCCGTGTGCGCGGCGAGGACGCGGCGGGGGTGCAATAGCCGCGCCTATAGGCGCGGCGCCTATAGTGGAGACATTAGCCGCGGCGGTTGCATGCGATTTTTTTTTTTTTTTCACTTCAATTCACCTATAAATACACCCCACTCCATTCATTATTTTCACACCATTCAAACACAACATCTATACAAATTTCTCTCACTACAATTTGGGGTCGGAAATGAACAATTTGTGGAGAGACAACTGGAATGCTCTGATTCAACAGGTGCAACACCAGGCCGCCCAGGAGGTAGCGGCCCATTTGGCGGAGGAGGCGGAGGATGCGGAGGATCCGATCCCTCGCACCATTACTCATCGGCGGACAATCCCACGAGACCACGTCGGTGCTCACCAACGTTTAATGGATGATTACTTCGTGGATAACCCCCGTTATCCACCCGAGATATTCCGCCGGAGATTTAGGATGTCGCAGCGGCTGTTCAATTATATAGCGACGAATTTGGCGGAGCGTTACCGGTGCTTCACCCTCCGGCGTGAGGCGGCTGGCCGGATCGGGCTGTCCACACAACAGAAGTGCACCGCTGCAATCCGACAGCTTGCCTACGCCGGACCAGCGGACATGTTCGATGAATACCTACAGATGGGTGAGACTACTGGCCTCACGGTGCTTAGGCAGTTCTGTAAGGGGATCCGGGAAATTTTCGGTGGGGAGTTTCTACGGAAGCCCAACCCGGATGAGTGTCAGCGCCTACTTGATATGCACGGGTCGGTGCACGGCTTCCCAGGAATGTTAGGAAGCATCGATTGCATGCATTGGGAGTGGAGGAACTGCCCCGTGGCATGGAAAGGCCAGTTCACTACTGGATTCAAAAGCAAACATCCAACGATGATACTGGAAGCCGTTGCGGACTACCGACTGAAGATCTGGCATGCGTATTTCGGCGTGGCAGGTTCGAACAACGACATCAATGTTCTTCAGTCGTCGCCTCTCTTCAACGAGGAGTGCCGGGGGGAGGGGCCAGAAATCAGCTTCGTAGCCAACGGTACGCAGTACAGTAGGGGCTACTATTTGGCAGATGGAATATATCCGCGGTGGCCCGTATTCGTGAAGACTGTCCGCCAACCGGTAGGACCGAAGAAACAATATTTTGCGCACAAACAAGAGAGTGCTAGGAAGGACGTTGAGCGGGCTTTTGGTGTCCTCCAATCGCGGTGGGCTATTATACGGTGTCCGGCACGAGTTTGGCACGAAGATGATGTCGCGAATATTATGTTAGCCTGCATCATATTGCATAATATGATAATAGAAGATGAAGGATTTGCGGCAGAGCGATGGGCGCCGGAAGAGGGTGCAAGTACAAGTCACGGTGTCGCCTCCGCGCCGATCCAGATGGGCGTACCACGGAGCAATGAATATTTGATCCAACGCTTCGCTGATATGCGCAGGACCACATCACATAACACAATGCAGGCCGATTTGATTGAAGAAGTGTGGGCACGTAGGGGAGGTGGTGGCGTTGTGTAAACTTGATAGTGATTTGTGCTAGATTCAATGTAGTGTGTGATTTTAATTTTAAATATAATTTAGTGTGTAATCCTAATTTTAATTTTAATTTTAATTTGTATTTTATTTTTATTTTTATTTTTATTTTTATTTTTATTTTTATTTTTAATTCGTATAGTCGGCTTCTTCTAATTACGTATAGCCCGATAAAGTTGTTCATAATTACTTGAAATATTATAAAATAAAAGTTGATTATAAAATTTTGGGGCTATTGGAGGTGTCCACTATAGTGCCGGACACAAAATTTTGGGGCTATGGACAACAAAATTGGGGCTATTGACAAAAACTGGGGCGGGGCTATTGGGCGTGTCCGCCTTATAGTGGACACTCTTAATGGCCTTAATACTTTTTGCCGGCTGAAAACAGTGACGTCATTCCACTAGAAAATAAATACTAGTACTCCCCCATCTCGGAAAAATTGTCTATTGGTTGTAACTAACTGGTTCTTTTGTCACCGACTCCATGGAAATCCCAATCGGCAGTTGACTGATCGATCAACCGAACAAAGAGACGATACATCGCCGGCGGGAAATGGAACCGCAGCCGGTCCTTCTGGAAGACTTCGGGCAGAAGGTCGATTTGACGCGTAGGATCAGAGAGGTTCTGCTCAACTACCCGGAGGGCACCACCGTCCTCAAGGAGCTCATTCAGAACGCTGATGACGCCGGAGCCACTACCGTCCGCCTCTGCCTCGACCGCCGCACCCATGGCGTCGACTCCCTGCTCTCCCCCACCCTCGCGCAGTGGCAAGGGCCTGCACTGCTCGTATACAACGACGCCGTTTTCACTAACGAGGACTTCGTTAGTATTTCGCGGATTGGTGGCAGCACTAAGCACGACAAGGCCTGGAAGACCGGTCGATTTGGGTAATTGTTGCCTCATTTTTGCATTCTTTTATAATGTGGCCGTGCATGTGGAGTGATTTATTTGGTCTGTGTTTATCGTTTATCGCATATATGTGAAGTTGGGAGTAAGGACTGTGATGCTGGATGAATTCAGAATCGTAAGCATTGAGTTTTAAAAAGTAGAATAGAATTTTATCTATGTCGTCCTTGTAACCAGTGTGGTCAAACTTGATCAAATTTTTGTGGATAGTCTAGCTCATCAATTGTTAACTTTGCTCATGGATAGTTTGCTTGTGTGCCGACTGTGGTTTTATCTATTAATTTCGTACGGTAGGAGAATTAGAAAAGGTTTGAATAGAAATGATGGAAAAAGCAACACAAAGGAGTTGCATAAGAACTTTCCAGAAGGATTCAAAACACACCTAGTATCATTGGGATCCTTTATATTCATTTCTTAAGATTAAGCAAACAGCAAATTGATTCAACAATTTGTTTTTCTAAAATGATATAAATGCTGCATTATACATATGCAGGTATTGTATTGGCATTTACGTTTTTTCTAATCATATTTGACTGTGATTCTATAGTGTGCATCATTTCCATTTGCATTATGATATACATAATTTGGTGAGGGAGTCAATGTTTGAAGCATTACCAGGATGTATTGGTGTTTGTAGAGGTGGTCTTTCGGAGTTAATTTCTGTTTAATTCTTATATTTTTTCCAGGGTGGGCTTCAACTCGGTATACCATTTGACTGACTTGCCTTCTTTTGTAAGCGGCAAACATGTTGTTCTGTTTGATCCTCAGGGTGTTTATCTTCCCAATGTCTCTGCTGCTAATCCTGGGAAGAGAATTGATTATGTTAGTTCCTCAGCTATCTCACTGTATACAGATCAGTTTTTACCATATTGTGCTTTTGGTTGTGACATGAAAACCCCTTTCCATGGAACTTTATTTCGTTTTCCTTTAAGGGAAGCAGACCAGGCTGCAAATAGTAAGCTCTCAATGCAAGCCTATCCCGAAGAAGATATATCTTCCATGTTTGCTCAGCTCTTTGAGGAAGGAATCCTCCTCCTACTTTTTCTTAAATGTGTTCTGTCTATAGAAATGTATGTGTGGGATGTAGGGATGCAGGAGCCAAGGAAATTGTACTCTTGCTCTATCAGTTCTGCAAAAGAAAATGTGTTGTGGCATCGCCAATCACTTCAAAGAATTTCTAAACTGAACCATGGTTTTGATAGTGAGATGGGTGCTTTCTCATTGGATTTCTTGAGTGAAGCTGTTATTGGAGATGTTCCAAGAACAAGAGCCCATAAGTTCTATATAGTGCAAATGATGGCATCATCATCAAGTAGAATTGGTACTTTTGCTGCAAAGGCAGCAAAGGACTATGACATGCATCTGTTGCCTTGGGCATCGGTGGCAGCATGTATATCAGATGATTCACTCAATGTAATTTCTTCTCACTCAATAGGCCTTGGATGACACTATGCTACTTCTCTGCACCATTCCATTTTCGCACACTAATTATGTCAATCTTTTAATGTACACTTTTATAGCTGCTCATATATGTCTAATTATGCATATGCTCAGATGTTAGTAATTATGAACATAGCCATGTGCACTGTTACTTTTGTAAGTGATAGCCTTTGCTGAATATCTTGAATTCTTTGGTTGGTAAAGTTAACCCTTGGGCTGTTACGGATTTTATCTTTGGCGCTCTCTGAACTTTGATTACCAAAGAGTTTTAAATTTCCAGTTTATGACTTTGTGGACAAAAGTTACAAGAGATAGATTGTACTTTTGTTTCGTGGCTTGCTCATTTTCATTATACCTCTTTGATTAACTTTGGCTTTTTATAAGTATATAAATTAAGAAAAAAATGAAAGAAGAAAGAACCTCAATGATCTAACGTGCTGACCACTTCAGCTTATGCTTATGCTTATGCTTATACTTATGTGTACTTTACATGTAATTCGATGTTTCGAGCTAGTAAAAGATTTTCTTAAATTATTATTGGACATGCCTTGGATGACAGGGGAAATGAACATATTGCTAGTTCACACGCCACCAAAAAAAATTTCCCAACTTTTGAGACTCTTCTATGTCCTGAGAGAATACACTTTTTATGTGAATTTTTACAGGATGATGTTCTAAAACTTGGGCGTGCATTCTGTTTTCTTCCACTGCCAGTAAAAACTGGTTTCCGAGTTCAAATTAATGGATATTTTGAGGTTTCTTCGAACCGACGTGGTATTTGGTATGGCGATGACATGGACAGATCTGGTAAGATTCGTTCTATTTGGAACAGGCTTCTGTTGGAAGACGTTGTAGCACCTAGTTTTGGTAAATTGCTGATTAGTGGACGAGAACTCCTCCGTTCAACAAAAGACTATTATTCTTTGTGGCCGATTGGGTCATTTGAAGAGCCATGGACTTTGTTAGTTGAGCAGATCTACAAAAGTATTTGGGATTCACCAGTCTTATATTCAAATGTTGAAGGTGGAAAGTGGATTTTACCTAAGGAAGCATTTTTTCATGACATGGAGATTTATGGAACTAAGGAAATTTATGATGTTCTTGTCCAGCTTGGGATGCCTATTGTTTCTTTGCCTAGTGATCTGTTTGAGATGATTTTAAGTTGCAAATCAGTCCGCGATAAGAAAGTTGTTACTCCTGATTCTGTGCGTCAGTATTTGAGAGAGTGCAGATATTTACATGTAATTGGCAGACTAGAGAAACTTGTGCTGTTGGAGTATTGTCTTGAGGACTTGATTGACACAGATGTTGGTATTCATGCATCTGGCCTGCCTTTTCTTCCACTGGCAGATGGTAATTTTGGATCATTATCCAGATCCTTGGAAGGCACTACGTATTATATTTGTAATGAGCTTGAATATATGCTTCTTCAACAAGTTTCTAATAGAATTATTGATAGGAGTATTCCCACAAAGTTGCATGACAGACTTACATCGATAGCAAATGTCTCAGGGGCAAACCTAGTTGTTCTTACCGTAAATGAGTTCATTCAAATATATGCTGAACTAGTACCTGCAGAATGGAAATATAAGACTCAGGTTCTCTGGAGTCCGAGTTCCAGTTCTTCTCATCCTAGTATCTCTTGGTTTTCGCTTTTTTGGCGCTACCTTTATGAACAATGTGAAGAATTATCTGCCTTTGGAGATTGGCCTATAATACCATCAGTTACTGGGCATTTGTATAGGCATTCGAGGCAAAATAAATTGCTGAATGCGGAAAAATTGTCGGAGAAATTACAAAGTATCCTTGTCAAGATGGGATGCAAAATTCTGAACAGCAATTATTGCATTGGACACCCTGGTCTGACGAAATATGTGCACAATGCTGATGCTGCAGGCGTTCTGGATGCAATATATGATGTGTCTTCTAATGATAATATTACTCAACTTCTTCAGTGTCTGGAAGGAGATGAAAAAGATGAGCTTCGTCAGTTTCTTCTGAATCCTGCATGGTTTGTTGGAAAGCAATTGGATGATTCTCATATACAGAGTAGCAAGTGGCTTCCTATTTATAGAGTTTATGATGGAGAATCTGCTGAAAATTTCAAGTATGCTGATTTAGTAAACCCTAATAAATTCTTGCCCCCAAATGACTGTCCAGAGTGCCTGTTTTCTGGAGAGTTTCTCTTTAATTTCTCGAGCACTGATGAAGAGTTGCTAAGGAGATATTATGGTATTGAAAGAATGAAGAAGACACAGTTTTTAATGATGAATGTTTTTGATAGAATAGGGCAGTTGGAAAGTGATCTCCGCAACAACATCATGCTTTCAGTTCTTCAGGAGCTACCACATTTGTGTATGGAGGATACATTGTTCAGAGAATATTTGAGAAATCTGGAGTTTGTGCCAACTGTAAGTGGCACCCTAAAAAGTCCTGCCATGCTGTATGATCCAAGGAATGAGGAATTGTATGCTTTATTAGAAGATTCTGATTGTTTTCCTTTTGGTGATTTCGAGGAATCAGGTGTCTTAGACATGTTACAAGGATTGGGTCTTAAGACAACTGCTTCCTTTGAGGCAGTCATACAAAGTGCTCGTCATGTGGAACGCTTAATGCACATAAATCAAGAAAAAGCTCATTCAAGAGGAAAGATACTTCTTTCATATCTTGAGGTCAATGCAGTAAAGTGGCTTTCCGATACATCAGAGGGTGAGCAAAGAACAGTCAGTAGAATTTTTGTAAGAGCTTCGAATGCATTTAAATACCGTCATCTCAAATCAGAGATGGAAAAGTTCTGGAATGAGCTCAGGTTGATTTCATGGTGCCCAGTTCTTATCTCTCCTCCATACAAATCATTACCGTGGCCAATTGTTTCATCTTTGGTGGCGCCTCCAAAGGTGGTAAGACTATACACGGACTTGTGGCTTGTTTCTGCAAGTATGCGGATATTAGACAGAGAATGCTCCTCGTCTGCATTATCCTATGAACTTGGTTGGTCTAACCCTCCAGGAGGAAGTATAATTGCTGCTCAGTTGCTTGAGCTTGGGAAAAATAATGAGATGGTCTCTGATCCCATTCTCCGGCAAGAACTGGCTCTGGCAATGCCAAAGATATATTCTCTCTTGATGCGCTTGCTTGGTTCTGATGAAATTGACATTGTAAAAGCCATTCTAGAAGGTTGCCGGTGGATATGGGTCGGAGATGGATTTGCCACCTCGAATGAGGTGGTCCTCAATGGTCCTCTTCATTTGGCCCCTTACATCCGTGTCATCCCTATTGATTTGGCTGCCTTCAGTGACTTGTTTCTGGATCTGGGAATTCAGGAATATTTGCAGCCTTCTGATTATGCAAATATATTAAATAGAATGGCCTCTAAGAAGGGTGCAACTCCTTTGGATTCTCAGGAAATTACTGCTGCTACTTTTATTGCTCAGCACCTTGCTGAAGCTCACTTCTGTGAAGATCATACTATCATATACCTTCCAGATGTATCAGGCAGACTTGTCAATGCCACAAATTTAGCATACAATGATGCACCCTGGTTGCTTGAGTCTGATAACTCTGACAGATTACTCGGCAGTGCCGCTATGTCTTTAGGTGCAAAACAAGCTGTTCATAAATTTGTTCACGGTAATATTTCTCATGATATTGCTGAAAAGCTTGGGGTAAGATCATTTCGAAGGATTTTGCTTGCAGAGAGTGCTGACTCGATGAATTTGAGTTTATCTGGAGCTGCTGAAGCATTTGGGCAGCATGAAGCATTGACAACCAGACTAAGACATATACTGGAAATGTATGCTGATGGGCCTGCAGTTCTTTTTGAGTTGGTACAAAATGCTGAAGATGCAGGAGCTTCAAATGTGACATTTTTATTGGATAAATCTCATTATGGGACATCATCTCTTCTTTCGCCTGAAATGGGAGATTGGCAAGGCCCAGCACTGTATTGTTTCAATGACTCTGTTTTTACCTCACAAGACCTTTATGCTGTTTCCCGGATCGGCCAAGAAAGTAAACTAGAGAAACCATTTGCAATTGGAAGATTTGGTCTTGGTTTTAATTGCGTTTATCACTTCACTGATATTCCAACTTTTGTTTCGGGAGAAAATATTGTCATGTTTGATCCTCATGCCTGCAATTTGCCTGGAATATCTCCAAGCCACCCTGGTCTCCGGATTAAATTTGCAGGCAGAAATATTCTGGAGCAGTTTCCTGATCAGTTTTCACCATTTCTACACTTTGGATGTGATCTGCAGCATCCATTTCCTGGAACTCTTTTCCGTTTTGCTCTTAGGACAACTAATGCTGCCTCTAGAAGCCAAATAAAAAAAGAGGTCTATAAACCGTCTGATGTCCTATCACTCTTTTCTTCCTTTACGGAGGTTGTTACTGCTACTCTTCTCTTTCTGCGCAATGTGAAGACTATATCTGTTTATGTTAAAGAATGGCCTGATAGTGAAATGCAATTACTGCACTGTGTTCGCAAAGATTGTGCTAATGAGCCTGAAATTGAAAAAAGTCCATTTCATCAGATATTTAACTCTATGCATGTGAACCAACGGGATAGATTGTCTATGGATCAATTTTTTAACAAGTTGAGCAAATCCATCAAAACAGATGTTCCATGGAGATTTCAGAAGCTTTTGGTGTCTGAGAAGAACCTTTCAGGTTCTAGGTCATGCTTGTGGTTAACTTGTGAATCCTTAGGTAATTTCCACAGGAAGGGTAAGTTTTCTACCTTGAACAAGAAATTGTGCAAGTTTGTTCCCTGGGTCTGTATAGCAACACCTGTCAGTTCTGTTGAGGTTGAAAATAGAAGCGGCGGTAGCGAGGATGTTTCCGATTCATCTTTTCCAGATACTGGTGACATTTTGCAGATCCTTCAAACATCTATGCAAGCCACTTCTAATTTTGATGGCCGTGCTTTTTGCTTTTTACCACTTCCAATTAGCACTGGTCTTCCAGTTCACATAAATGCCTATTTTGAGTTGTCTTCAAACCGGAGGGATATATGGTTTGGTGATGACATGGTAGGGGATGGGAAGATCCGTGCAGACTGGAACATGTACCTCATTGAAGAAGTTGCTGCTCCTGCTTATGGTCATCTTCTTGAGACAGTTGCCCTGGAGTTTGGCCCAAGTGATTTATTCTTCTCTTTTTGGCCAAAAACTGGAGGGTTTGAACCTTGGACCTCACTAGTACAGAAGCTCTACCAGTTTGTCTCTGAGAATGGTCTTCGCGTGTTATACACAAAGGCCCGAGGAGGGCAGTGGATTTCGGCCAAGCAAGCAATTTTTCCTGATCACAATTTTGAAAAATCACAGGAACTTGCTGAAGCATTATCTGATGCAGGTTTGCCTGTGGCTGATGTTCCAAAGGAGATAGTTAACAAATTTATGGAAATTTGCCCGTCACTTCATTTCCTGAATCCTCAATTACTGAGAACACTTCTAATTCGTAAGACACGTGAATTCAAAGAAAAAAGTTCAATGATCTTAACCCTTGAGTACTGCCTTCTCGATCTTAGAAGTCCAGTTGCCTCAAAGAGTTTGTGTGGGTTACCATTAATACCACTTTCAAGTGGCGCATTTACAAAACTGGACAGAAGAGGGCTGGCAGAACAAATTTATCTAAATAGGGGAGATGGATACAGTCTTCTGAAAGATTCTATTCCTCATCAACTGGTAGACTGCACAGTTTCCGATTATCTCTATGATAAGTTATGTTGTCTAGCTGAAACCGAAGAATTTAATCTCTCTTTCCTGACCTGTCAACTCCTTGAAAATATTCTTCCTAGGCTAGTTCCTGTAGAATGGAATAATGCTAAGGAGGTGACTTGGGTTCCTGGCCATGAAGCTCATCCCAGTTTGGAATGGATAAGGTTACTGTGGAGCTATTTGAGATCATCTTGTGAGGATCTTTCATTGTTTTCTAACTGGCCAATTTTGCCAGTTGAAGATAGTCGTCTCATGCAGCTTGTTGAAAATTCTAATGTGATCAGAGATGGTGCGTGGAGTGAAAACATGTCAGGGTTGTTGCAGAGAGCGGGATGCCTAATCCTGAGGCGCGATCTCAGAATTGAACATCCGCAGTTGAAAGTTTATGTACAGGATTCGACAGCAATGGGTGTTCTAAATGCACTGATGGCAGTCGCCGGTGGACTAAATGGTGTTGGGCATCTCTTTAGTCATGCTACAGATGGGGGACTGCATGAGATGAGAAGTTTTATTCTTCAGTCAAGATGGTTTTCTGATGATTTAATGGACAACACTCATGTCAATATTATCAAGGAGATACCTATGTTTGAGTCGTTTAAGAGTAGGAAACTTGCACCTTTAAAATCTCTTAAATGGCTGAAGCCAGAATTTGCACGGGAGTGCTTTTTAGATGAGGACTTTGTGAAATTGGATTCAGAGAAAGAAAGAACAATCCTGAAGAAATACTTAGCTATTGAAGAACCATCAAGATTGCATTTCTATGAAAACTATGTAATCCCTCAGATGTCTGAACTTATCGCCCAAAAGGATCTTCTCTTAGATATTTTACATGATATGAGATCCTTGATTGAGGAGGATAACACTTGCAAAGAAGCATTCTCTGCTGTTCCTTTTGTTCAGTCATCTGAAGGAGCTTGGAGAGAGCCGTTCAGGTATGTTTCTTGATGTGCTGCTAATTGTAGGTTTATTTAAATGCTTGGGTAGTAGTGACTCGAAAGACTGCATTTTAGTTGAATGGTGGTTGCAGATATCTATGTTATGTGTTTAACAAATCTATGTCATCTATTATAAATGTCAGAGTATTACATCTGTCAAATCAATGTCATCTATTATAAATGTCAAAGTATCACATCTGTAGGACAACTTCATCAAGCCTATACATTATAATCCTCCCCGTCTACGAAAAAAGTCTCATCCCTCCATTTCGAGGTGTCCACAAAAAATAAGCTAATTCAAAAATGGAAAGTTTCTCTCAAATTATTAAAAATATCAATACAATGACATGATATGACATGAGTATGTCAACGCATGGATTATATTGACATATATTGACTCAATGACATTGTACATGGATTACATTGACATATAATGATAGCTATGTTGATATTAAACTGCTTATCTAGTATATTAAAATGCACGAAAATATGCAATTAGGATATCGTTAGAATCATTATAAAATTACCTTTAGTTAGATATTAGTGTGAAAAAATAATTTAAATCGATATAGTTATATGAATTCAATGTTTTGAGACATTTTTTTAAGAGAGAGAAAATAGTTAGTTATAACTAATTTGTTGGTAATTGACATTGATAATTATTACCCTTATTGATGCTTTTTGTTCGTAGTATTGATACTCGGGGCTTGATCATCTTCGGCCTTGATTTGATGATCTAATGGCTACTATTTATTGATAGTTAGCATATTAAAGATGTTTTAGCATTTTATCACATCCCAATATATATGGAGTAATGAGTATATATTAAGTTTTTCCAATGCTGCTGTTTGACATTTAGAGGAGTAAGCGTCTAAAGTTTCACGGTTAATTTGTCACTAGAATGTTGTGAAAGAAGGTATATTAGTAGCAATACTTAAAGTCTAGATTTTCTTGTTTCTGAAAATGACTACTTTAATGGCAATAGATGGAACTTCCTACTTCTGTCGGAAGATACTTTAGTAAATACTGACTCTTTATGTAGGTTTTGATTTGATTTTATGAATGGTGTTCCAGAACTTAAGGACACCCTCTGCATTTGGTCAAACAATGAACTAGGTCATGATGTAGGGAAGAATGGGATGCATTATTGTTGTTTGTAGATCATAGTATTGTGATCTCAAAAATTTGATCCAACACTGTACATAATGATTCTAACACATTCTTATCACAGGCTTTATGATCCCCGTGTTACTGAACTTAACTTGTTTCTCCATAGCGGAGCTTTCTTCCCCTCGGAGAATTTCTCTAACCCTGAAATCTTGGAAATTTTGGTCACTCTTGGGCTTAAGAAAACCTTGGATACAGCTGGATTGCTTGATTGTGCCAGGTCGGTCTCCATGTTGTACGAATCAATGGACTCTCAGGCATTATTATTTGCAAGGAGGCTGCTTTCTTGTTTAAATTCACTGTCACTGAAACTGTCGTATGCAGAAAAGAGTGAGCATACCGCTGATACTACAGAATACCAAGAGAGTGCACAACCTGGAGATGGAGAGGACTTGCCTATTTCTGGTTCAGTGGAGTCCTTATTTAAGTCTTTAAATGTTCATTCAATAGTCAACAACTTGGTTGGTGATACACGTGGTGAAGATTTCTGGTTAGGTCTGCGGTGTATCAGCTGGTGTCCAGTATATTCTGATCCGCCAGTCAAGGCTCTTCCCTGGTTAGCCTCAGTCCAGACGATTGCAGCACCAGCTACTACCAGGCCCGAATCACATATGTGGATGGTGTCCACGAAGTTGCATATATTGGATGGTGAATGTTCTAAATACCTACAGCACAAGCTTGGATGGTTGGATCCACTGCCTGTGGATATCTTGTGTGCCCAGTTAGTGGGGTTAGCTAATACCTATGATGAGCTCAGGTTGCATCATGATGCAGAACTGAGACAGAAAATACCATTGATTTATTCACAGCTGCAAAATTATATGAAGTCTGATGAGCTGGCACTTCTTCAGTCTTCCTTGACTGGTGTTAAATGGGTTTGGATTGGAGATGATTTTGTGGCGCCTGATGTGCTTGCATTTGATTCACCTGTGAAGTTTAGTCCTTACATTTATGTGGTACCATCTGAGCTATCAATATTCCAGGATTTGCTCTTAGCGTTAGGAGTAAGACATAATTTTGATGTTACAGATTATATTAGAGTTCTGAAACGGCTACATAATGATGTTAAAGGTGACACCCTCTCAATTGATCAGCTGAATTTTGTCCAATGTGTCCTTGAGACAATTGCAGATAGCTTCGTGGAGGGGTCTGGACTACAGAATCCCAGTATGATACTGGTTCCAGATTCTACTGGAGTGCTTATGGGTTCAGCAGATCTTGTGTATAATGATGCACCATGGATGGAAAGCAATTCTCTTGCTGGTAAACGCTTTGTTCATTCCTCCATCAGCTTTGATCTTGCCAACAGGTTGGGCATTCAATCACTTCGGTCTCTTTCTTTAGTCAGTAAAGAATTGACTAAAGATTTTCCATGCATGGCTTATAGCAAGATAATTGAGTTACTGGAATCACATGGCAACTACGAATTTCTTCTTTTTGATTTGCTTGAGTTGGCTGATTGTTGCAAAGCCAAAAAGCTTCACCTCATATTTGACAAGAGGGAACATCCACGCCAGTCTCTGTTGCAGCACAACCTAGGTAATCAGTTATGAATTTTTACTTTGACCCATCTATGCCAATAATTAATACTATAATTGATTTGCGGCAAGTAATTATGTAGCAGCAAACTGGATTCTAAAATTCTACCCAGCTTTAATGGTTCCTTTGTATCTTGTTTGGGTTTGAGCTATTAGATTTTTCAGGCTATTTATTTCTCTGACTATTTTTTCAGTGCACATGACTAATTTTGAACCTATGCAGCTGAATTTCAAGGGCCTGCATTGGTGGCAATCTTAGAGGGAGCCAGCTTAAGTGGAGATGAAGTTGCTAGTCTCCAGTTTCTTCCACCATGGAGTCTGAGGGGTGACACTGTAAACTATGGCTTGGGATTGCTTAGCTGTTTCTCCATCAGTGATCTGCCATCAGTGATATCTGATGGCTTTTTGTATATTTTTGATCCTCAGGGTGTAGTAATTGCTACATCCACAACACACTCACCTTCTGCGAAAGTTTTTCCCCTGAGAGGTATAGACGTTAGTTGAGACCTCATGCATGTTTTTGCTTTGTTTAGCTGAGATGGCCTATGTGAGAAGTCCATTAGATACTGTGATTTTGGATAAGTTAAGAGCAATGTGCTGCTGCCTAGCGCTATAGTTGTTCTTCTATTAATTTCCATTTTCTGATGGATTGATAATTTGGGTCAAACCATTTCCAAGTTGGGGCAGGGGGTTCAGGGTAAGACTTAGAAATATGTTTTGGGAAATGACTGAAATTCAAGTTAGTATATTCCTTTATTGTATTTTCTCTTCTATGTCAGATTAATTCACTTTTTTTTTCTTATATTGCACACACGTTTCGACACCACCCACCAGCTACATACCATTATTGAATTCGACTGTCAGCCACCTCTGTGCCACTATGCTACCCCCTTGTCCCAACAAACCTTTTGTACCAGCCAATGCTCATCTACCTCATGATCCTCACTCACATTCATTTCTTCTGTTACCATTCCTGATACTTCTATTTATTTTTATTTTTTTTCATGGTTATCTTTAATTTCCTTTTTTGATTAAGATATTTAGGGTTGGAAATTTGGAATAAAAGGGTGGCCTGGGATTATGTTTCCAAAGCCCTAGTTGCTATGGACTAGGATTTTATTTCTGGGCCGGGCCCTTGGCCACTTTTGTTATTTAAGTGGCAGAGTCGTTTAGGGCATCTTAAAACTTGTTTCCGGAGCACTAGCTCCTTCTCATTCATGATGACTCGGGTACAACATATAGAGCAGATAGAGAAGGTGTTGTCGAGATTCGGGGCAGTGTGGCTTAGTTGAGGGGTGTAATGAATCTGTTATCATGACCAAGCTTTCGAACACAAACAGAACTCATTGAACCTGTTCACTCCATTTGGATTCTTCTGGAGATCACTAATTCTGTTATCTTAATTTTGAAAATTGAAGAGTTAATAAATTTTTATTGCATTCTGATTTTGTCGTATATCTGCCTTTGGTGCTGTTAAAGAGAGAGTAGGATGATATTCCTTTTCTTATATAGGTACCAAATTGACTGAGAGATTTCGTGACCAGTTTAGTCCAATGATGATTTATGAAAATATGCCATGGTCAGCAGCTGATTCCACTGTTATACGCCTGCCTCTTTCATCTAAATGCATGGAAGATGGAGTCGACTCTCGCCTGACAAGGATATTTGATAAGTTCATGGAGCATGCTTCTAAACCAATTCTATATCTGAAGTCAATTTTGCAGGTAATTCCAGTTTTATCTGACCTGTTTTTGGAGATAAATATGGTGAAGAAAGATAAGGATGAGAGACTAGCCATAGAAAATATCTCACAATATTCATCAAATGAAGATAGAAAGACTCTGAGATATAGCAAATTAAACCTTCTGATATTCATCCAAGGACAAATGGCTACTAAAACTTCAAATGATCGAATTACATAATGACGCTGAAAAGGAAATAAGAACTTTCAGGGATTGAAATATCACACTGTTATTATATGGGGCACATTCATTGAAACATTTTACATATTTGCTTGTCAGAAATATATCTGAAAGGTTCATGAGAAGGAATAGTGACTGAAGTATTATAAACTTGAATGTTTTCAGCTCTGATTTCCTATCCAATTGTGTTACTGGGTATTTAAACTTGAGAGGAACAGCCCGAATCAGTCCAGTGATGTATTAGCCCCTTCCTGAATGCAAGTTACTGTGATAAAGATACCGGCAAAGTAGATTAAGTTATAACAGCATCCAAGGAGAGAAACACCTGTCCAACAAAAGTCTGTTAACTACAAATTTTCTTACTGCCATTACCAAAGGAACTTTGTTGCTGAGTAAAATTCATTGTTAAGTTGAACTTTAATAATAAATTGGTAACGGACAGTTGATTTATTTAGTGACAAAAAGGTGATTGCCAAATGTCTTCAGTCTTCTGAAAATAAACTATTATTGTGCAGGTATCCTTGTCAACATGGGAAGATGGAAGCCCAGAACCATGCCTTGATTATTCTATTGATATTGATCCGTTGTCTGCTGTTGCTAGAAATCCATTTTCAGAAAAGAAGTGGAAGAAATTCCAACTCTCAAGTATATTTGGAAGCTCTACTGCTGCAATTAAGTTGCAAGTTCTGGACTTAAACTTGAATAAAGGGGGGATGAGATTTGTTGATCGATGGCTCGTTGTGCTCAGCATGGGTTCTGGTCAAACAAGAAATATGGCACTAGATAGGTATGCCAACTGATGAATAACTAAAATAATCCTAATTCTGCAAAACATTCATGCTGAAGCATATGTGTTACATCTGCTTTACTACTGCAATTTAATATGTCTCAACTCGAATGATATGTTTCACCTATTACCTTTTACAATCATTTACTACTCTTGATCTTTTCTCTATAAAACAATTATTCTTGGCATCATGGATATTTCTGTTGCAAGTCTAATAAATGAATGATTCTGTTAATCAGGGTTCACTCATAACAGATTGTTGCACTTAGTACAAAACATAGGTGGTACAAACTTAGAAATTCAGATACTGTTAATACATTTCTAAAAATCTGAACCATGAATATGCATTTCGTAAGCCTCATTTTGGATGTACTTTAAAGTACTCGAAGCTGGTTCGTGTTTTAAGTTCATAGATTTTCCACTTAGATCACATGTCCTCATTTATATTTGTGCTATTAAACAGATAATGTTTTGTATATGCAGGAGGTATCTTGCATACAACCTCACACCTGTAGCTGGGGTTGCAGCTCACATATCACGAAATGGCCATCCTATTGACGAACATCCATCAAATGCCATCATGTCCCCTCTCCCTCTATCAAGCATTATAAATATGCCAGTAACAGTGGTGGGATCTTTTCTTGTGCGCCATAATCGGGGTCGGTATCTTCTCATATCTCAAGAGGGTAAAGGAGAATTTAGGGTACAATCCGATGCTGGAAGTCAGTTGATTGAAGCTTGGAACATAGAGCTGTTGTCTTGTGTTCGTGACTCTTATATCAAGTTGATAGTTGAGATGCAAAAGTTACGGAGAGACTCTCTGGGTTCTATTCTTGAAACAAATTTAGGCCACGCTGTGAGTTTGAGTTTAAGATCTTACAGGGATGAAATGTATTCGTTCTGGCCTAGGTCATGCCAGAACAACCTGCTCAAGCAACATCTAGATGGTCAAGATGGAACTCCGAACCCTCTTGAGACAGACTGGAAACATCTAATTGAACAAGTAATTAGGCCATTGTATTCTCGACTTGTTGAACTTCCTGTTTGGCAGTTATATTCTGGAAGTTTGGTGAAGGCAGCAGATGGTATGTTTCTCTCACAACCTGGAAATGGAGTGGGTGAGAATTTGCTACCTGCCACTGTTTGTGCTTTTGTCAAGGAACATTATCCTGTTTTTTCAGTCCCGTGGGAGCTGGTGACTGAAATCCAGGCGGTAGGTTTTTCCGTAAGAGAAATCAAACCTAAGATGGTCCGGAACCTTCTCCGGGCTTCATCCCCATCTATTGGCAGTTGGTCGATTGACACCTATATAGATGTACTTGAGTACTGCTTATCTGATATCCAACTTGTGGAGCCATCCAGTGAACTCCCCACTCCAAGGGACTCGAATATTCCTGAATTTGGTTCTGTAAGCCAGAAAGAAGACGGTCATCCATTTGCTTTACCAGGAACCAGTCGACGTAGGCATCATGGGGTTTCCACTGCCACTTCAGTTGGTTCTGGAGGAGACCCAATTGAAATGATGACAAGCTTAGGGAGGGCTCTACTTGATCTTGGACGTGGTGTTGTTGAAGATATAGGCAGGGGAGGAGATTCTTCATCGTACAGGCATCCTTTGACTGGACATACTATATATGGGCCTCATGGCTCGAGTACAAGTGAGGAACAGCGGCTATTCCAGATATCTTCTGAAATCAAAGGTTTACCTTGTCCAACTGCAAAAAACAGTCTTATCAAATTGGGGTTTACTGAGGTTTATATTGGAAATAAGGAGGAACAGTCTCTGGTTACTTCTTTAGCTGGGAAGTTTATTCATGCAGAAGTGGTGGAGAGACCAGTGCTACAGAATATTTTTTCTAACTGCTCTATACAATCATTCTTAAAACTTCAAGCGTTCTCCCTTCGCTTGCTTTCAAGCCAGATGACATCTGTTTTTCATGAAAACTGGGCAAATCATTTAATTGACTCAAAAAATGCACCCTGGTTTTCATGGGAAAGATCAGCAAGTTCTGCTTGTGAAGCAGGTCCTTCTCCAGAGTGGATAAGACTTTTCTGGAAAATCTTCCGTAGCTCATCTGAAGACCTCTCTCTTTTTTCTGATTGGCCCATTATTCCTGCTTTTCTTGGCCGCCCAATCTTGTGTCGCGTGAGAGAACGTCATCTTGTCTTCGTTCCTCCCCTTATTAGGGATTTGGCAATTTCTGATAGTACTCCTGAAGTAGAGCTACCTGAAGCTGGTCAATCTGAATGTTCTTATTCTCATGAAATAGAAGCATATCTGTTGTCATATAAATTTATAGATGAGAAGTACCCTTGGTTGTTTTCGCTGCTTAATCAATATAATATTCCCATTTTTGATGTTAATTACCTGGATTGTGCTACTTCATTGAAGTGTCTGCCACTAGAGGGGCAGTCATTAGGGCGGACTATATCATCTAAACTTGTAGCAGCTAAACGAGCTGGGTATTTTCCTCAACTTACATCCTTTTCAGAATCTGAACGAGATCAGCTTTTCAGTTTATTTTCTTCTGGTTTCTCTTCTAGTAGTTCTGATTATGGAAGGGAAGAACTTGAAGTGCTACGCAATCTTCCCATTTACAGAACAGTTCGTGGGACATATACCCAATTGGAAAATGAGGATCTTTGCATGGTCTCTTCGAAAACATTTCTCAAACCATCTGAAGATAGGTGTCTTTCTAAGTCTGCCGATTCTACTGAAAGTTCTTTACTTCGAGCACTTGGAGTTCCTGAATTTGATGATAAACAGATTCTTATAAAATTTGGATTGCCTGGATTTGAACATAAACCTCGGCTTGAGAAGGAGGATATCATGATATATTTGTATACAAACTGGAAAGATCTTCAATCAGATTCATCTGTAATTGAGGTGCTGAAAGTCTCTAATTTTGTCAAAACAGCTGATGAACACTCTGAAAACCTCTGTAAACCCCCAGATCTATTTGACCCTGGTGATGCTTTATTGACATCCGTATTTTCTGGTATGAGGAAGAAATTTCCAGGAGAGCGGTTCATTTCTGATGGATGGCTTCAGATCTTGCGGAAAGCGGGCCTCCGAACTTCTGCTGAGGCAGATGTTATTCTAGAGTGTGCAAAGAGAGTGGAGTATCTTGGAGTTGAATGTATGAAAGATGCAGAGGTTCCCAATGAACTAAGTGTTTGGAATCCCAAGAACGAAGTATCTTTTGAGATTTGGGTGTTGGCTGAAACTTTGGTCAAAACAATTTTCTCTAATTTTGCTGTTCTCTATGGAAACAACTTCTGCAATCTCCTTGGAAAGATTGCTTGTATTCCCGCTGAAAAAGGGTTCCCAAATATAGGTGGCAAAAGAAGTGGGAATAGAGTGCTTTCTTCCTACTCTGAAGCTATACTGATGAAGGATTGGCCTCTTGCTTGGAGTTGTGCTCCAATCCTTTCAATGCAGAGTGTTGTACCCCCTGAGTATGCTTGGGGACCACTTCAGCTGTCGAGTCCTCCAGCCTTCTCATGTGTACTTAGTCACCTTCAGGTATGAATATTCATGATAGTGATTTGAGCTTATAACTTTGATTAACATTTCTGACCCAAATTCTGCAGGTTATTGGAAGAAATGGTGGTGAGGACACCCTTGCTCATTGGCCTGCTATATCAGGTATTAAAACAGTTGACGAAGCTGCACTTGAGATTTTGAGGTATCTGGACAAATTTTGGAGCTCCCTCTCTTCTTCAGGTAATTTCATAAGCCATCTAGGAAGATGTCCGTTCTAGGACTAGTGTTTAAGATGTGTATTTGTGTGCAATGGCCGAATCAATTTAGCTTTTAAGGACCTTCTGCAACTTTTACTTTGAACTTTTCACAAAGATTAACTTCATAGAGTTTCATTCTGGTGCCTTCTTATATTTCAAAATGTTCATAAACATAATACAAATGTTTCAATGATTTTGCGTGTTTCTTGCTTTTGGGAAAGACCTTATCTATCCATTGAGTGAGATGTTAACACTTGGGTTGTATGACAAAATTGCAACACTTGTATTCTTCAACTGTTTTATGCTTTAAAATGAGCTTGATTATTGGATAACTTATGTGCTGACATTGATTCTTGATTCTTCTAGATATGTAACCAAAAGGGGAACTATGTTATGGGGAAAGTTAATTGCTAGAATGTGTTATGCATTTTAGTCTTTATTTCTTGATGATTAATAATCTAATGGATTCTACTAGTATTTATAGAATCCGGACCCTAGATGGTTCCACTCTCCTAATACTACTCGGGAAAGAACCAACAAGAAAATCCGAGAAGATAAAAACTCTCTCCATCCCATGCTACTTGCACTTTTCATTTTGACAGCGTAAATTTGAACATGAGTAATTAGCGTAATTAAATTCGAATTTGAAGTGTAATAAGGCAACGCTTAATAAGGGAACACTTTATTAACTCTAATATCTTGATTAAAAAAACCATAATTTTTACTTAAAAAGAAATAGTGCAAATTGTTTGGGATGGTCCGAAAATGAAATGTGCAAGTAGCATGGGATAGAGGGAGTATTAAATAATAAATCTATTCTGGACTCGATATCAAGTCTTGTAAACAAGGCAAGGTTTGATTAAAATATATCTCTATTTGGAAACATAATCCTTCCAAAAACTTGTCGAGAAGCCTTGTGTCCTGGCCGATCTTTGGCGATTGATTGGGCTTCTTCCTCCGTCTCACTTTGCTCCTCTTCGAGCTGAGCCTCTTCATCTGTCTCGCTTTGCTCCTCTTCAGTCTGGGGCACGTCATCCGGTCCTACCTCGGTTGTTATTTGTAGATCGGATATTTGGTCCGTATCACCCTTGCTCCACTCACACGCAACCAACCATCTTATTAAAACCCATGCCATCCGCCATGTGACAAACTTTTTGTTGACGGAGGGAATAGTATTTTCACAAATACAGTTATGGAAATGATTTGCCTTATTTGATCTGATTTTGTGAACTTTTTGTACTTCCTTGATCCCTTAATACTATTAGTTTAATCAATTTTTATTGTCATTGCATTGTTAGATATCACGAAGCTGCAGCAAGTAGCTTTCTTGCCTGCGGCAAATGGTACCCGCCTCGTGAAAGCAAGCTCTCTTTTTGCCCGTTTGACTATAAATATTTCTCCATTTGCATTTGAGCTGCCTTCGGCATATCTCCCTCATGTGAAGATTCTCCGCGATTTGGGCCTTCAAGACTCACTTTCTGTTGCTTCTGCAAGGAATCTTCTTTCAGATCTTCAAAGAGTTTATGGTTATCAGCGTCTGAATCCAAATGAATTCCGTGCTGCGCTGGAAATTTTACGTTTCATTTGTGATGAGAACAGCCCAGAAATCTCCAACTGGGATTCTGAAGCAATTGTTCCTGATGATGGATGCAGGTTGGTCCAAGCAAAATCATGTGTATATATTGACTCTCGTGGTTCCCATTATGTTAAACATATTGACACTTCCAGAATAAGATTTGTTCACCAAGATCTTCCAGAGAGGGTCTCTGAGTCCCTAGGTATCAAAAGGCTGTCAGATGTCGTAAAAGAGGTACTCAATTTATTGAAGATTTTTTTGTTAAACCTGTTAATTCAAAATGTATATCTCTGACTTTACAATGTCTGATGTCCATTCTCTGTAGGAACTGGACAATGGTGAAGACTTATGTGAACTGGAGTGTATCGGTTCTATTTTGCTTGTTGCCATCCGGCGTAAGTTACTGAGTGAATCATTCCAGGTGACAGTGTGGAGAATACTAACTACCTTAGTTAGTAGCCATCCCGGATACGGCAGGCCAAACCTTGAGACCATCCAAAAAACATTGGTATCTATTGAAGAAAGATTGAAGTTCGTCAAATGCTTATACACTCGTTTCTTATTGCTCCCAAAATCTGTGAACATCACCCTTGTTTCTAAGAATTCTGTTCTTCCAGAGTGGGATGCTACATTGCAACATAGGGCCCTCTATTTCATAGATCAGTTCAAAACACGAGTCTTAATTGCTGAACCACCAAATTATATAGCCGTTACAGATCTAGTTTCTGCAGTGATAAGTCGCATTCTGGACTCACCAGTTTCCTTACCACTCGGATCGTTATTTCTTTGCCCTGAGTACTCCGAGACTGCAGTACATGATGTCCTGAAACTTTGTTTTCACACAAGAAGTGCAGAGTTTGGAGGTGGAATTGAGACTTTTCTTGGTAAAGAGATACTTCCTCAAGATGCTACTCGGGTGCAATTCCATCCTCTAAGACCTTTCTATAAGGGAGAGATAGTGGCTTGGAGGTCCTCAAATGGAGAAAGACTTAAGTATGGCAGGGTACCAGAAAATGTCAAGCCATCAGCAGGACAAGCACTTTACAGATTTATGCTGGAAATTTCACCAGGGATTACCGAGCCAGTTATCTCTTCGAACATATTCTCGTTTAAGAATATCTCTTATAGTGGTGAAGATTCATCAGCTATCTTACAGGAGGGCGATAAAATGGTTTATGAACACAAAAAGGCAGAAAGTTCAGGGGTTAAGACAAGCTCCTCTCAGGTATGGTTACTCAAACATAAAGAACCTAAGTTAAGAGGAAACATATACTATAATACAGTGAAAGTTGATGTTCCTAGGAGTAATCTGGTCAGGAGGATGTAGTTGCTTATGTAATAATTGATGATGTTTTCCCTGACTTGGTGAAACTGCTATGAGAAGCAGTCATGACACTCAAGTGATGCATCTTGTTGAAATGCATATCTTTTTTTTTCTTACATTACCATGAAATCATTGTGTAGTTCATGTCTGTTTCTGGATCAGCTTAACATCGGATTTTGCATTGCATATTTATTCTTTACTTGTCATGTTCATCACTGGCAGCCACAGCCTGTGCAAGACCTTCAGCGTGGTCGAGTATCAGCAGCCGAATTCGTCCAAGCTGTGCATGAGATGCTTTCATCAGCTGGCATCAGTCTAGATGTTGAAAAGCAGACACTATTACAGACATCGTTAACACTGCAAGAACAACTTAAAGAATCCCAGGCTGCATTATTGCTTGAACAGGTTTTTATCTTTCCATCTCTGCAAAATGACAATCATTGTTATGTGAAAACTCAACATTCCCTTCTATATTCTTTAGTCATATTTGTTGGACTAATAGTGGAAGTATTATAGTACTATATTGATTTGGTTTCCCTTTCTCACGGAGCTTCTGCTAATTGAGAGATCTATGTTGTTATACAACTTATAAGGTTTCATGCCACCCGTTTTCATTACATTAGTTTGATTTTTTCCATTTATTTGGCGTTATCTATGCAGGAAAAGTCTGACATGGCTACCAAAGAAGCTGATACAGCAAAAGCAGCATGGTCGTGCCGGGTGTGTTTAAACAGTGAAGTCGATGTTTCGCTGATTCCTTGTGGGCATGTACTGTGTAGGACATGCTCCTCTGCAGTTTCAAGGTGTCCATTCTGTCGCCTCCAAGTATCAAAAGCCATGAGAATCTTTCGACCTTGATTCAATGAGCTAAATTGGGTACTGTCTTGTATTAATATATGATATATGTGCTTCTAGCAAGTGGTCGTATCGTCTGCTTGAAGTAATATTAGGGGGATTTTGTCTTGCGGCTGCGTTTACTGTGCCGACTTTTCCAAAGTTTTGTACTCCATATAGAATTCATAGTAGAATTAAAATTGTATATTGCATTTACTATTTTTATGGTGATAAAGAGCACGTGCAGGTAATGTTTTACAGCATTTAAACATTGCCATCGTAGTCTACATTTTTCTAATGTTGATGGTGGTTTTTTTTCCTTCTTGTTTCTCGTTCCTTTTGTTTTTCCCAGAAAAAGGTGGAGATTGATTTCCCAACGCAAACATAATTGAGGGCATTTTATTAAGAAAACTATTTTAAGTATTTGTGATGCGACCATGGGTGCTTGGCCTCAAAAGTCACTAGTACGCCGTGAGCCGTGGATAGATTGGGGCCCTAAGAAGAGAGCAAAGCCATGCCAATGAGCTAAATTGCAGCTGAAGCTGGATTCAAACAGTAATCGGCCTATTGTGATGACGTGTAAACGCTATTCAAAGACTACTAATATCTTTGTCTTCGAAAGAGCTTCATTTAAGTATCTTGTACGCGTCAATCAAAGTTCGGTGGAAAGAGTTATGGCTGTTCCACAGAGATCATGTTGCTGAGCAAAATGAGGATTGAGCGAAACGAGGATTCTCCATACATGGATGCTTATCAATTCGTCAGGAGTTATATCCTAGTAGGTGACTTTACACTTGTTTGACACAACAATATGGAATTTTTAGAAAAATTCGTGCGTTTTGATTATCACATGCATTAATATCACAAATGTAGCTAATTTTTTAAATTATCATATAATCTAAATAAATGATAATTATCCATAAATATAAATGGTGGAAAATATTGAACTATATTTGCGGTCTTGTGATGCCATTGCCTTATATTGGAAAACTATATTTAAATAAAGAATTCCCGTGGGCCGAACAATAATGCGCTAAATAAAAGACAAATATATCGCCTCCTCCCACTTGTATTTGTAAGTTGTACTAACATATTTTAATAACGAAAATTACTAATGGCGGACCCATTTTCCTGATCCTCTTTGGCCAAAAAGTAAACACAATTACTCCAATTAAAATAAAAAGGAGCTAGACTTCACTCAAGTCTTATGTTTTTGAAATAGAATAACCTTATTTTCAACGGAAACATATCTGATATCACAGATTCAAAATGCTCGACGGAATTTTGGGCCGTGGATTCAGCGTCAAATGGTACGATCTCTCCTTTGCCTTTCTTCTAAATTGAGTGTTGTCGCAGCTCAATTAATGTGGCTGTGTGCAGCAAATCTCTGATTAAAGCAACTGGAGCGAGGATCGCGGTGGTGCGGCGGAGAGTGGAGGCGAAGCAGAGGTTCCTTAATGAAGATCTGGCCAAGCTACTCTCCAATGGCCTTGATATCAACGCCTATGGGAGGGTACATCAATTTTCTCTATTTTTGTCATTTGTTTGGTTGTTCAATGGATGCACATTTTTGTCTGGCTGGATTGAAAGGTGTATTTATTTTATACACATTTTTTTATATATATGTTTATCTTAATAATTCTAATTAGTTCGGTAGATATCACTGTGAGCTAGTTGTGACTTGTGAGTGTGTGTGTGTCAGTGAGTGTACTGTATGTGCCTTTCTTTGCAATAATTATGTAATTTTCTCATCTTCTTGTCTTTTACTGACTGCATTTGTTTGGAGGTGTCATTGCCAAGCATCTTAGTTATAGCAATGATGTAATTCTGTGTTATTTTCTGATTCGAGCACCCTAGCAATGGTCGTGGTGAAAAGAGTCCAAAGTCAAAAGAGTCATTCTGCGAGGAGCTCCTAGTTTGATGGTGATTGATCTTAAAATTAGGTCTTCTGAGAAGTGAGAATATGCTGTCAAATGGAAGTTACGAGAAGCATAGATGAAATTAATTTAGACTGATAGACTACCAAGAAGATGAGCAAGTTTTTACATTACATTAGCAACAGATAGTTCTGTTTGGTGCCTTTAGTGGCTCGAAATGGATGTGACAAGTAGCAAGGAACAACCAGTTAGATTGCAAGCGAAGAGAAGAACTGCTATCAGAAATAAGTAGATATAGTTTTTGTCTTTGTTTCATTCTGTGCTTTCCATAGTAGTGTAATTTAATTACATGGTACTTGATTGACTATGTGAACCATGGACATAATTAGATTCTGATTTCATATTGTAATAGTTTGTTTTGCTGCATGGTGACTATGGATTCGGTCTACAGGCTGCTTATGGCTCATGCTTTAAATTAGTCTTATCTTGGTGCTTTTTTAACATGTCAAACAGACTGAAGAGTTTCTTGCTGGAATGAATCTCTTGTCATGCTATGACTTTGTTGAGAAATCTTGTGACTATATATTGAAGCAACTTTCAAGAATGCAGAAACAAGGGTATGTATAACAAGTTTTGCATGGGCTTAAATGTATATCACATACAGTAACTCATTTTTTTGTTTAAATATTGCTTACTGTGGTGGCTCTTATGCTTCTTCGGTTAAAATTAGTCAAAAGCATGCAAACCGATTATTTTGTTTTATGGCAATGATATAACTAGTGCTATAATTTTAAAATAAGTCAAGAACATGTTTAGGGCATCAACGACATGATGCAATCTATTTAGAATTTAACTAAACTATATTGATTGGAATATAAAGCGCACATAAAACAGTTGCATGTTATATCTGTCTGTAAAATGTAACCTGGGATGTCTGCTCAATCCATGATATTTGTGATCACTTGTCTTTATAGTTGTAGATTCCATGTAGTCTTCCAAGTTTTCAACTAAACTATATATTTAATATTTATACTAGTCTATAAGATTATGCTAAGTAACAAAGAAAATATGTTTATTTGGTAATAACTGACAACATCTGGAATGGATGATGACTGTAGCAATGCGGCTTACTTCTTCTGTGGCTTCATGCTGCATCACTGAGCATGGTATTGCATTTACTTACAGGGAATGTCCTGAAGAATGTAGAGAAGTTGTTGCATCCCTGATGTATGCTGCTGCAAGGTTCTCTGATTTTCCTGAACTGCGAGATCTTAGAGATGTATTTCAACAGAAATATGGTAGTTTAGAAGCCTTTGTTAATCAGAAGGTAATGCTCTTATTCTGTTGAAAAGGTTGTAGTCGTCATAATAATATTGAATCTCTGACTTTGATTCTTTTCTGTTAGTTTGTTGAGAAAATGTCTTTGAGGCCTCCTCCAAAAGAAAAGAGACTGCAGGTGTTGCAAGACATAGCTTCAGAGTTCTCAATTAAGTGGGACTCCAAGGGATTTGAACAGAGAATGGCTGCTCCTTCAGTGGTTTCACAGGTAAAACTTTTAATCATTAATAATGTTCTGTAAGAAGTGGAAAACATGTAAAAGAAAAAAAATCAAATCATAACCTCTTTAATTTCTTTCAGCTCTGAAGTTTTATAGGTGGCATGCTTATAGTAGAATCTGAAGGATACCTGCAATAATAAAAGTCTTCAATTAGAATTGATTTTTGGAATTTAATCTGTCATGTTCAAACTTCTTGTTTATTGGATTATGTCTGCATCATTAAAATATGTTGGATGTCACTGATTTTTCTATCTGTTTACTATTTTTACCAAATAAAGCCAGTGGTTTACTTATCTTGAAATATTGTAAGTCATGTAACCTCAAAGGCTGTTACATTAAGAGAAGCCATGTACTGCTATTTTGATGTCCTATGTACTCGACATCCAAGCTAGACTTTTGGATTATCTGTCAACCTTTCTTGATCTTTCTGAATCTGTTAATATTTGAAATGTGTGGCTATTATATTAGAATAGGAGGTTTTAGCAACAAGTACCAGACTACCGGATCAGTATTACATTGGGTTGAGAATTTCTTATTATCACTTAACATTGTCTAGAAACTTATACTCCCTCCGTTCAATTAGTGTTGGAGCATTTCTTTGGGCACAGAGATTAAGAAATAAATATTTAATAAGTTAAGTGGAGTGAGAATAAAGTATGAGAGAGAATAAAGTAGAAGTGAGTAAAGTAAGAGAGTGAATAAAGTAAGAGAGATAAGTGAGTTGTATTTTGCCAAAAAGAAAATGACCCAACTCTAATGGAAAGGCTCAAAAAGGAATATAATCCAACACTAATGGAACAGAAGGAGTACTTGGCATTTACGTTGCAAGTTCTGATGATTTTCCTTTGGTCAGTAGTTTGTTTTCAAGTTTCAACTACTTTACAGTTGTTCTTACGAGATTCTGGCTCGCAATAAAAACCAAATTTAAGAATAGAGGAAATAATTTTAGGATGCTGCAGTCAAGACCTAGCCTTATCAATGAGGCAAAACAAAAAACAGTAACTTACTAAGAATATAGACTATCTATGATGGAGTTAGAAGGAAATTGATGCAACCCAGTATAACATCTGTTGGCCTAAGGGCCAGTCCTGCATTATGTGTTTTACTTTTGTATGCGGGTGCTCTGATTTTATTTCTGGAAAATATTATTAGCTCACTGCTATAATGAAGCCACCTAGCTGGTATTTCTACTTGTGAAAATCATCTTAGATAATGCTAATGCATATTTCTATAAGGCCCTAAAACCATAAACTTTGGCCAAATTTTGGTATTTCCCACGAACTTTTGAAATGGTCTTATATACTTTTGAAATGGTCTTATATATCACAAAGTTTACATTTTGTTTGTTGTTTGTTATTTCCAATGGCAGGCCAGTCACCATATCGACTAACGTATGTGCATTTTTTTATCCTACTTGACACTAATAAATCAACTTGGTTTTCTATGTGGCTTTTATCCTACTTACCACGAACTTAAAAAGTGATCTAAAATATCATAAATATTTTACGGTTTCCCACATAGAATAACACATAGGAATGTGAAGTTTATTTTGTGATATTTAAGACCAAATTTTAAGTTTGTGAAAATACCAAAATTTGGCCAAAGTTCATGGTCTTAGGGACCAATATCCCTTTCCATAATTTGGGCATTTTATTCCCCCCTCTTAAATTTGGTCGTGTATACTAGTGAGACATGAATATAACTTGCTGTGACACTTACCAACCATATGTGAATAGTTTTTTATAATTTATAATAATTCAACCGAAAAAACATTCAATATGAATTATGGATCATGTATGATGACTACTGAATGTACATTTTTTCAGGTGGATGTAGTGAAACAAAGCCCTGGGCTTCTGGAGGAGAAAAGCAGATTAAAAAGCTGTGGTGGAGGAGGTAAAATCTGGAGAAGAGATGAAGGTGATCATCAAATTTCTAGAACGAAGGATGTAATCAGGTATAGAGAAAAGTCAGTTTTGGAGAATGGAGGGAGTACTTTGCAAGGCGATGATGATAATTTGAATGGCAGAAGGCACATGTTAACTGTAAATAAACCTTCATATCCTACAGAGACATGTGATGCAGACTTTAAGGCAGAAAGATCGAACAATTCATCTCATGGGAAGATACTGGGTAATAATGCTCAGAGTACATACTCAAGGGCCAGTAATGGTATCCCTAATTCAAGGAAAGGAGAAAGTGTAGCAACATTATTCAGTGAGAAGACAAACTTTTTTCCTGGTTGTGTTGAACAGCTTGGTAAAACTGAAAATGCCATTTTGTCTTCTAAGTATTCCAGTAACGATGGTTCAGTGGGCTCAACGATGAAAGGAGTGGATGAAGGATCTGATAGGTTGAAATCTTGCTCAAGTTACATCCTGCCTCCACCATACATCAAACCAAATCAGAGTGCCACTCGCCCTCCTTATGTAAAGCTGAAAGAAGATAAACATAAACTCAGTGGAGGTTCTAAGGATTCTCTGTCTAATCTGGATGAACAGATAATTGATCCTGGCTCTCGCAACAGAAGTTGTTATGTCAACGACTGCTCGGGCAGGCCTCATACAGAATCAGATCACCGTGACCGTAATGAAAAAAATGCTGCTCCTGCCAGTGTAAAGAGTTATGGGCTTGAAAAGGAGCATGATTATCAAGACGAGAGAATTCCCTTACCAAAACCTCGATCAATTCGAAGGAAACATCATAAATCATCATCATCCAACAACAATGCCGTTGATACTCTTGAAGATGTTAAGGCAGTAAATAAGAGCTCAAGTAGCAGGAGAAAGGATCATTCTAGGAAGGGCTTGCAGGTACTGTTTGATGATGAGCAGCACCACATAAAAGATGATGAAGAAAAAATGATAGATAAACTGCTGATGCATTACAGCAAGAAACCAACAAGTTCTGATGCAGGAAAGTTGAAGAAAAAAATGTTGGGCCAGCCTCCACATCAAATCATTTGTGGGAGTGAATCATCTTCTGATCAAATCATGAATATGCATGATAGTAAATTTGAAGCATTTCCAACTCCGGCTAGGTCTGTTTCTCTTCCTCGTGAACAAGCTGCTCCACCAGAAGCAAAGAAAGTTTTTGCGCGTTCCAACACATTCCAGCCGGATAATCAGGCTACGCATGTGCATCCCAAATTACCTGATTACGACGATCTAGCTGCTAGATTTGCGGCTCTAAAGGGTAGATGAACAAAGAGAGGTAATGGAACTTGAGGAAGTGTTCCTAACTTTTAATCTCATCGTGCAAGGAGAAGAAAGCTGTAACTGATAACAGTATTCGATGTATGCAGGTTCTGTAGAGTGAACTTAGGTATAGAGTACTGGATTTGCATGAAATAGATATTGCAATAAAGTTAATAGAAATTTATGAAGTTTTGCTTACTGCAATTCTTTGGTAACTATGATCAGTGCTGTAATGTTAGTTGTACGATTGTATGGTTTGTGTGTATTGAGTTTGAAATGGTATGATTTCTGATTCGTTAATAGTTTCAATTTCAAATATCTACTGTACATGATTTGCGGTAGTAGAATAGGTAAATTGGAATAGTTCGTTTAATTCAATCAATTATGGCTGTAGTAGTATGAATCAAACAAATTAGTTCCAAAAATTAAATGACAAATTCTCAAATATTTTAATTTATTAAAACAATAATTTGTTTCATTATAAATATATATTTTAATAGTAATAAAATAGCCTGTATTGGATTTTCAAGGAGTGAGGTGGCAGTTAGATATAGAATGCTTTGGCATTGGATATTCAGCTTCAACTTTGTCAAATAACCACCACATGTCCACACCCCGGCCTCCATTAATGGCGACATCTCCAATCCTCCTCATCTTCTGCCTCTCTCTCCTCGCCGCTGCCTCAACGACGTCCAAAGCCATCTCCGCTCACGACGAATTGATCAACTACGGCTTCCCCGTCGGCCTTCTCCCCGCCGACATCGACTCCTACACCCTCAATCACACCTCCGGCGCTTTCACGGTACTGCTCGGCGATAAGTGCCGCGTCACGCTGCCTCCGGATAACTACTTGGCCTCCTATTCCAAGCGAATTACTGGTAAGATCGACGGGAATCGGATCGCCGAGCTCGACGGGATCAGCGTTAGGGCGTTCTTCAAGTGGTGGGGGATCACTGGAATCAGATCCAGTGGCCAGGATTTGGTGTTCGAGGTTGGTATGGTCACCGCCAAGTATCCTTCGAAGAATTTCGACGTATCGCCGCCCTGCGAAGGCCTCCGTTCTTCCTCCTCCTAGAGAGAGATAATCTAGGTCATCTCTAACTCTCTCAATTTTCCTTTATTGTTCGTATTATTGAGTTTCGATTGAGCAGTTTCTTTTGATACAGTTTTCTTATCTTTAGTTATATATGCGTCAGAAGTAGTAGTATATTTTAGTCTATTTTTCCTGCCGTTGCCGCATCTGTTGTTCACAACGGCTAGCATGAATATTGTTGATTGTTTTTCAAGTTTTTACTTCGAGCAGCTATTCATAACCATATGTGTTCGGAGTACTATGTACTATACTTTGAGAAATGATGAAAAGATTGATGTGGCGATTGCAAAACTTCTTTACTACTAGTATTTGTTTCACAAATGACAATGTTCTCAACTTAAATGTAACACTGGTGGCCTAAACCCATGGAGTTGGGGCTCCAGTCCTAGTGCAATGAGACATTAGTTGTATAAGCAACTACTTTGACATCCATACTCATATTGCCAAAATTGTTAAATTTAAGTTCAGTCCCTTCAAATAGGATTCCAACTTTTGTTCTTAATGGATGTGAGATACTCACATTGCATTAATGCATTGTGCTATAAGCTGATTGATCTCAATATATACCCTTTTACACATGTTCATCTTTGTGCACCCTTTTAGCCAGCATTTTTGTACAATATGAAAGGAGCAGTTTTATTAGTGAATAACAGCAGGAGATTATAGACGAGTTATAGGATAACCATGGTCAAATTTGAGCCGTACTCTCGAGTTTTGTCTTTATTATTTTTAAAGCAATCTTTTGTGTTTTTGTTGTTTTAAAGAATTGTCCTTTGGACACTGGTCATTGATATGCTCGGATGGTTTTGGACATTTTGGAGTAGAAACTGAAAATAATTTATTGGAAGTGGTGATATCTTAGGTGAGAAGCACACTAAAAATTCTGATGTGTTTTAATTCTACTTTTGAGAGGGAATTGAGTAGAAATTTGTTCTTAAAAAACATAAAGTTCGTTTTTTAGTAATACATGATCAAGATTCTCCTTATATGCCGTCATTGCAAAAATCTTATGCATCATGGGTAATGCTCCTTAATGTTGGAGAACTCCTTGCTGCGATTGCATCTCTTCAAATTCTTAACTACAGAGTAGTTTTTTTCTTGCTTTCCAGATCCAGATGTTCTAACATTAGGAAAAATCAGATGGCCCATCTTGTTGCCCAATCTGTTACTCCCTCCATTTCCTAAAAATAGGAAATTTTAAAACGGCACGGGTTTTAATGCAATATTTGTAAAGTAATAGAGAAGAAAAGAAAAACTGAGTAAAATATGTGAGTGGAAGCGAAAAAGTAGGGGAATTAGTATTAATGGATTGTGGGGTCTATTTTCTAAAATAGAAAGTTTCTTTTTTTAGGAAACTGTCCAAAAAGAAAAGTTCTATTTTTAGGAAACGAAGAGAGTATTATTTTGTAATTATAAAATACACTTTTTCTTTTCTTTAGCAGGAAGCATTTGGATGCCTTGGGGCCTAGTTTGGCACTCTCCAATAAGCTGTGTTTGGATTCAAATGACGTTATATATATGGTGGCTAACACTAGTGAACTATTGGATTGTCTTGCATTATTATCGTACTAGTTTCCATATACTTGATTTGCTCAACTCATTTATATTACTTGGGTAAAAGAGTAATTTGGGTAGAATGTGTTGATTATGTTGTGGATTTTAAACATGAATTTTGGAGTATGTATGTGCAACCTTCTATCAACTACGGACCCAGAAAATAGTGCCCATGGGGTCGGATACAATAATAGATGTCACACTTTCCTTTTTAATTTGTCCCACAAAAGATGTCATATTTTCTTTTTTGGAAAAAACTTTCTCACATTAATATAAATATACTATTTTGTCTTTCCACCTAACACACAAAACAACATCACCTAAAATCTTGTGTCAGTCCCCAATTGTTTCATCTATTATGGGACGGAGAGACTACTACGTTTAACTAATCCAGTACCAAAACTAACTAAAGCCCCGAAATAAAATAGGCCCAAAACTTTTGGCCTTGAACCTAACTAAAGCAACCTACGTCTTCCTCATCTTTCCACTGTAGAATATTTGAATTTGCTGTGTTACTTCCCCAATCTCTCACCTCAGTCTTCCTACTATTGTTTCCCTCTCTTCTTATTTCCTAGAAAAGGCTGAAGGATTGGATGTAATTCAAGTTATCGTGGGGTCGGTAGTGTATCTGTGATGGGTGGAAGATCGATTATGTCATTCTCCGGCAGTGCCCGGTGGACCGGCGGTGGAGTCGGTCGACCCCACCTGGGTCCGTCTCTGGCTTCTATGCATTAGAAATTTGTAGATAAAGAGGGTATTTGATTGAACTTACAAGCTTGGTAATTTATACTGCTACTATAATAAGTTGCCTATAAGCGCTCTTAGGGAGGGGTATTTAGCAAAAAAAATTATAAACAATTTTTGAGTTGTGAAAATCTAGCTTGAATTGTGTTTTGCCTTTTAAAAAAATAAGCAGGATACACTAAAATAGAAATGTGTAAATAATTAAATAGAAGTCCAAATACTAATATCTTGCATATGTATTTACGTAAATACATTTATACGTAGTATGTGTAGTGAAAGCAGGTGCCTACAATTGAGGGGTGACAGTTATTTGATTTATTGAATGTGTTGGCTATGCATGTCATATCTGTACCACTCCATCCAACTTTCAATTTCGGTGAATGATGATATTCATGTCATGTGCCTACTTTTGTCTTCTTATGTTTTCCTTATCTTCCAATAATACAATTACAATTTACACACTTCAGGAGTATAAAAGTTTTGGAGTTTAATCACGTCAGATTTGGCTCTTGCCATGGGGATGAATTGTGCCATTTTTATTTTGCGTACGAATATGGGAGTTTTTGGAAATGAATACTGAGATATCTGTGTGGGCCTATGTATGTATCTTCTCTGATGTTTACAAGAATATTTGGTTCGACACTACTTTACAGTCGAAAATGTAAAATAGGATACTAATATTTAGGCTTCATTTTTTATAATTCTTGAGTTTTTACTTCAACTATTTCAACTCTAAGCCAACAACTAATATTTTCATTATGCGTGTACATTCTTGTTACCAATAATACTGTTTCGCATTTTATGCATTAAAGTGAGAATATTTGATGAGGATAATCCTAAAAAAATTACTCCAGTAACATTATTTTGTTCAGGCGAGATAGGTGGAATTAAAATCCTACACTATTTAAAACTTAGATGATTTTAATTCAAATGCTGCATGAATTGATATAGGTGTGCGAAAAGGCATTTACTATATTGACGGAATAGTTCTCGATCCCAGTACATTTTTGTTTTGATTTTAATAAAATAATCAAGAAAGTCCTTGGGAGTTCACGAATTTCTGGTTTCGAATAGTGTATCGCATGTACGTGACTACTACTACTACTAATATTTACAAGTTAACCAAATAAAAATTGAGAATATTTCAGTCTCCAACATATATATATATATATATATATATATATATATATATAGGATATATATATTTTTCGCCAAGTTAAAATAAAAATAAGGACGGGTTAATTAAAGATGCAGGAGGCGAATGTATCAAGATTGATGGAATGGCTCCCAAAGCTGAGCATATTTGACTTTAGAGACACTCTCCAACACATCGATAGGAACAATATCACCTCTTACAACTACCATCTTCGTTTCAAAGTCTATTTCGTATGAACTCACTCCTGTTTAAAATTCATCATCGTTGGTGTGAGCGACATTTATTTTAAAAGGTACCCCACAAATGAGACCTTTTTAATAATAATTCAACTGTTGTTGGAAAAATATAAGCCCTCAACAAATTGCATGTTGAATATAAGCCCTCGTCTTAATAATGGATTGGGGTGTGTAGTTAATTACCTTCTAACTTTGATATGTGCTTCTCCACTTTCTTTGCGCAGCCATTACAGTGCATTGAAACTTTCATCACCACCATCTGCATACATACATGCTAGTACATTTTAGAAAAAGATGATCCACCAGACAAATATGATTGTTTTAGTTTTGCCCTTCTCAATAATTGTTAATAATTAGTTAGAGCACTGAATTAATCAAACTCTTTCCTGGCCCTGTCAGTCGAAGAAAAGCAAAAGAATACCAAGAAACAAAATAGGTAATGGTAATGATGCAGATGAACTTGAACAATCTACCAAACAAATCAAGAATCCAATCATAAACACACACACATAGTAAGTATTAATTTTATATTTTTTCTGCAAATATAAATTATGAAGATAATGGTGATATTATCAAGCTAAGTACCTTAGGCTTTAATTGGAAGGCAATGGTTGGGAGTTGGAGCAATGAGATCCTTAAGCTTGATAGGTGCAGATGATTTGTGGTGATTAGTGGGCATTAGAGCTCCAAATTCATCCTCATCGTCGTGGATACCAAAATTGTTCTTCTTCCCTATGCAAGAACAAGAAAGACAACAAGCTACTGGAAACATGCACAGAAGATCCTGCACTCTCACTTTCCTCATTTCTGCCCTTCCTAATTCCACTCTTGCTACTCTCTAACATATACTCCTACTATTTATATTCTAAATTATCACTCCTGTCAATTATACTCCACATTTTGTTTGTTTCTTTTCATGTCCATCACAGACTCCTCACATTAACTAATACCTCTATTTGTGTATCTTTCCCCATTGGCCAATTATTTTTTTGTCGGCATCTCTAATGTATTGATGTGATCATTTCAATAATTCATTAATATTCTCAAGTACAAACTTAGCCATATTTAAATTAGTTAGATACCATTACCATAATAGACAAGATGACATGATCCAATTCAGTGACAGGATGGCACCATTGGATTCGTCCTACTCACTTTTAATTTACGTGAATGAATCGAAATTCTAAATACTTAAACTATACTAGGAGTAGTATAATATTTCTAAATTATTATGCACATTGCAAGTTTAAGGGAAAAACGTCTTATCGATCTGCACTTTGTAGTCAAGCAAAAAGTGATCTTCAAATCAATAAAATTCCAACTAGTTACAAACAAGTTCGTCATCAACATACCCACCTTAGTAACACTCTGTCAAACAAAGATCAAAACCAAAGGGAATCAAGCACATAACTGAATCAACTGGTTCTTTTCATTTCAAAAGCAGGATGGATAATCCCGTTGGAAGAGTCCAAGGCATCAATCCTGGCCATATATTCCTTCAGCCTACTCAATACTACAACAGGCATTGCAGTGGCATTGCTTGAGATTTTCTGTTTGAGTAGTTGTAGTTTCTCAGCTTCGTCTGAATCTGCCACAACAGGAAGGCCCGTGCTCTCTCTCATCAGACCTACACCAGCAGGAAAAGCAAGAACAACGATGAAGAAAATTCTAATATTCAGATCAAGAAGTTACAACAGAGCTCTTGTGTTCAAGGGCAACGTTGACACACAATACTCATGCATAGCAAATTGGTACATATCTAAGCTGATCAAAGGTGGAATGAGATTGTGCACACTTCAATCCTCACTCTCATATCAAATGCAACCCATATGTTGCATTGACCAATACAATGATGCAAAAGAGGTAAGAAAGGTCAATTGGAACATAAATTGTATCTACGTCAAACAATTTATTGCAATTATGTGCTTGCAGATTATGTATTTAAACTCTAAAATATTCTAGAGGCCTAGGAAACTGGTGCTTAGAGTCTGCAGATGCTATAGGCATCTTGTGTCTCTTGTAATAGAAATTGAACTAGTAGCGATGTTGAGAGGGAGAAAGCAGTTCACCCCATGAACTCACGACCAAAAATAAAGGCAAATTCGTATAACACGAAGCAAGAAATTGAATAACAGCTGCAGAGTTGTTGAACTTGACTAGAACAAGTTCAGAAATAAATCTGAAGTTAAAAAGAATTAAGCTTCAAACCCAGGAATAAAAAGATAGCACAAAATCCAAACCATCTCCATCAATATCTACAGCAAACAAGTATCACAGTTATGTTCTTGCAATTTATATGTATTCAAATTGACTCTTCTCAAGTATCAATGAAAAAAAGCTACAAGAAAATTTTAACAAGCTATTGTAAGACATGTAAAATGAATTGTTATAGCAAGTGGATAGTGAATGTCTGATGCCATGTTTACATTTCACCATGAAATGATTGATGAATCAAACACATGTTTGGTGACCGAAAAGTATCCAATAAAAACCATACAACATAAATCTTTAAAAAGAAAATTTCAATAGCACCAAAACCTGCAACCAGACACAGTCAAATTCATGTCTCTATGTAATTTATCAAAAAAAGTAAAACATTATTCTTATTATTTTTAAAGTTTCCAAAAATAAATGAACATACAAAAACACTAAGTGCACCTTTGCCTGAAATAAATTACAAACCTTGGTTGACGCCAGCATCCGCGTCCGGAACTGGAAGCACAGGCCTTTGAGATTGAAGAAGCGAAGAAATGGTGGAGCTAAGTTTTCCCGGGAGAGTGGTTCGGTAGTCGAGTAATTTTTGAGCCGTTTCCTCTAATTCCAGTTCCAATTTCAACACTTGTTCTTCGTCTGCAGCTAGTTGAGCATCATCTCTTCGTGGCTGGGAAGCCATTAGTGTCAAACCCAATAGCGACACAGAGAAATTTGGGGAAAACTACTATATCTAGCATTACAAAGATTTGGAAAATATTGTAATGAATCATAAACCCAACAGTCAAGTGGCTCTTGAAGAGCTAATTTCTGTCACAAGTTTTATTAATCAAGAATAAGTATCAAGTGTACAAACAATTCCCGAAACTTCAACTTCTACGCCAAGCATTGTAGTGTCGCGCCGCAGTGGGAAGGTCTCGCATGAGCCCGAAAGATACATTGGTTTGGGAGAATCCATGGATCACTCCTCGGACAACAATGTATTAGATCCCTGGAACTTTGCAGAGGCGCTGACAGATGTCGATCATTGCGAATGGGTGAAAGCAGTGGATTCGGAACTACAATCTATGATAGACAAAGACGTCTACGAATTGTCCGTCCTACCCGAGGGCTGTACTGCCATTGGGAGTAAGTGGATATAGAAACGTAAACGTGGACCAGATGGACGAGTTAAAGTCTTTAAGGCAAGACTAGTGGCTAAGGGGTATACCCAAAAGGAAGGTGTCGATTACGACGAGACTTTCTCCCAAGTGGCCATGCTCAAATCGATTCGGATACTATTGTATATAGCAGCTTATATGGATTGGGATGTATGGCAGATGGACATTAAGACTGCGTTTCTAAATGGCGGTCTTGAGGAGACCATCTACATGGAACAACCCGAAGGATATGCAATAAAGGGCAAAGAAAACATGGTTTGGAAGCTTAAGAAGGCTATTTATGGCCTTAAGCAAGCATCTAGATCATGGAACTAGTGTTTCGATCAAACTGTTCGCAAGTTTGGGTTCGAAAAATGCCCAAGTGAAAGCTGCGTGTATAAGAAGGTTGAAAAGGGGAATGTAGTGTTCTTAGTTTTATATGTGGATGACATTCTTCTAATTGGAAACAATAAAAAGATGTTGTCATCAGTACGAACTTGGTTGTCAAAACAATTCGAGATGAAGGATATGAGAGACGCTGGACACATCCTCGGGATCAAGGTTCTTCGGAATCGAGAAATAAAGATGTTGTGCTTATCTCAAGAACCTTACATCAACACAGTACTTAGTCGTTTTAGCATGCAAGACGCCAAGAAAGGTTTCTTACCTTTTAGACATGGCATCCATCTATCTCAAGAGATGTGCCCGAAAACGTCGTCTGAGATACAAGCAATGAGAAGGATTCTATATGCTTCGGCAGTTGGAAGTCTCATGTATGCTATGCTTTGTACGAGACCTGATATTTGCTTTGTTGTTGGCATGGGGGCAAGATATCAGTCAAATCCGGGCGAAGGACATTGGACTGCCGTAAAGAACATACTCAAGTACCTTAAACGGACTAAGGACTATGCTCTAGTTTACTGACTCAGATTTTCAAGCTGATCAGGACTCGAGAAAATCTACTTCAGGATATGTGTTCACCTTAGGAGGTGGAACCGTAATTTGGAAAAGTGTGAAGCAGAAATGCATCGCGGACTCAACCATGGAAGCCGAGTATGTGGCCGCTTCGGAGGCTGCAAAAGAGGCAGTATGGTTCAAGAACTTCCTTATGGATTTAGGTGTGGTTACGAATCTTCCCAAGAGCATCACCGTTTATTGTGACAATTCTGGTGCTGTGGCAAATTCGAAAGAACCAAGAGCTCACAAAGCGAGCAAACACATAGAGCGGAAGTATCATATCATCAGGGATATAGTGCAGAGAGGAGACATACAAGTGGTCAAGATTGCGTCAGAGAACAACCTGGCAGATCCCTTTACAAAGGCATTGGCGGTGAAACCGTTCGAGGGCCATGTTGAAGGGATGGGAGTTTGACTCGTTCAAGACCTCAACTCGCTTTCAGCATGAGTGGGAGAAATTTAGACGGGCGCACTACTGTTTTGTATACTCGAAAGCTGTTTTGAGTATAAGTGGGAGATTGTTAGGGCTTGTATACTAGAAATCACCTTTCGAGTGATTGAATACTGTAAAACTCTAATTATTATTTTCCAATGAATGCAACAGATTATTTTTATCATAATGTTGTTATGTTTTACATTTAATGGATGTTTATTGCATATTTACATGTATAAGCGAACATAACAAAGTCTAAGTCTTTATTTTAATAGACTGGTTGTGGGCTGCGCACAATTTAAGGTACGCGGTCAATCCTGAACAAAGAAAAATATGAATTTCACAGCCTAAATAGGCCTAGACCACGTATCGTGAAAGGTTTCAATGTCAGTCCGATTATTTCTAAGCCTTATTGAAATAAGATGATGTTGGTGTCGCATAGCACTGAATGGATCTAACAGCAAGACGAGTCTTTATGCTATCTACTGAAAGACGAGGTCTTGACAATTAATTTCTTAATCAATGTACGTTAGCATTGAGCATACGATATTGAGTATCTACTACTTTGGCATACCAAAGGTGCGGGTTTTTCATCACCAACGATCCAGGTATATTGGGTAGTGGTGATCATTATCTGGCGGTGCTGGGATTGCTATTATGTTGAATCGTGCGCGAGGAGAGTCTCGTTTGATAACATCCACAAGAGGAGCTCGAAACAAGGTTTTATTATTCGGAACCTAGCTAGTTGGAGTTTGATTACTCTATGAATAATAAATAAGATTTTCTTGCTAAGTCCACTCTTGAAGATTAAAATATGTTGATTAATTAAGTCCATAGCAGATATTGATTAATTAATGGATGTTTCTATCTTAAGCGTGGGAAATGAATTAAACAAATAAAAGGAAACCCGGAATACTTGTAATTTCGGATTTGGAAAGACAGTGCAATATTACTTCTGTAGTGACTGCTTTTAATATTCCAATATATGCTTATATTAAATTGTGGGTTCAATTTAATTAGTAAAAAGCTAATTGGGTGAGGCCATGTCCAAATTCTTCCTTAGATCCCTGACTGGACCCAATATGTGACTTAATATAAATAGGAGAATAAAGGAGACAGAAAACACAACTTTTTCCTCATCATAATTTTCGTCCCCCTCTGTTTAGAGAGAGAATCGAAAATTGCTCTCCTTCCGTGAGCAGATTTCTGTCTTCGTTATTTAAGTTCTAGTACACTGGTGAGATTTGCCCACACAAATATCAGTCTACAGTCCGGGACACCAGTCAGAAGATCCGAGGTCGAGTTCTCAAGATCTTCACGTGGAAAAGAAGTAAGCCATCTTCGATTCTTAAGTGAATCAACAAGGTAAATTGGCTAACTCCGTAGTATGCATGTTTTAGGGATTATTTGTACTAAAGCATGTTTAAAATTTAAGTTATGAGCATGATACATGTGATAATTAGGCGAATAGAATTTGTCTAAATAATCTGCTAAATAGATCGGTTTTATGTGATCCGTTTGAATGCACGGTTCCGCTACCAACCCCTCCAGGTTACATGTTTGATACACAAGATGGCATGCATAAATAGAGAAATATCTCATTATTAGTGGTTAATTACCTAATTACATTTAAAAAATCCAATTATATAATGTGGGCCTCTGATGAGCTTGAGTTGGTCCTGGGCTGGGCAAGGTTTCAGATGGTCCTGGGCCTAGACCGGGCCCTAGTTTGCAAAATGGCCTAATTGGAGCCCAATTCAACCAATGTGCTCGGCCCAGGCCTGCTTCGTTCCACTGATGGACCGGGCCTGGGCCGGGCTGGCACGACCCAATTGACAACTCTATTCCACACAGAATTAAAATACTACGGAGCACGAACTAGATTAAACTATAAAGTACAAAATTCAACCATTTCATCTCAAATTCACCGATTCTCCTTTTGTTCACTGTTAGTCTATTCCATATTCCTGAAAATTTATCATATATTTTCATTTTCTTTCATTCCACAAAATTTGTCACATTTTTATTTTTTACTTACTATTTTTGGTAGTGGACATCACATTCCACTAACTCATTCTCACTCATATTTTATTACTCAATAAAATTACTCCCTCCACAAGGCTAAGATGACACATTTCTTAGTCAGTACGTAACTTTAGGAGTTGTTGATTAATGTGGTTAATTGGAGAAATATAGTGGAAGTAAGTATTAAATGAAGAGAGGGAGAATTGAATATTTATTTGGAGAAAAAAGTGGATGGATGTAATAATTGGAGAGAGAAAAATAAAAAATAAAAATGTGTCATTTTGATTGAGACGAATTAAAAAAAGAAAATATGTATCTTTATTGGAAAGGAGAGAGTAATATTTAAAAGTGAGATTCAGTTTTTACTAATCCCTTCATCCCTGAAATTTTGTGCCATTTTTTCATTTTCGTCATTCCCACAAAACAAATATGATCAGTGGCTCATGTGTCAATAACCCAAGTGCAAGTAGACGTCGATGCCAAACATGACTCGACTACTAAAGCTTGGTGCATACCTGTAGCCTTGCCCTTTTAAGGACAGTCTGGCTTCCAATGCCCCTTTTCCCCACACTTGAAACACTTCCCCGTGAGCTTCTTGTTAGTCCTCTTCTTCTTCTTTCCCTTAGCCATCTTGGCCGCTTCTGAGTTCGGTGCCTGCCTTTTTCCTTTGCTAGGCCTAAAGCCAGAGGAACAAGGCGCCGAAGTCATCATGGCCGCCTTAGCCTGGACCATAAGGTCCTCTGCCGACTGAAGTTCAGTCAACAGCTCTGCCAAGGTGTAGTTCCTTTTGTTCATCTCGAAATTGAGCTTGAACTGTTGGAAGTTAGGGGGAAGACTTTGAAGGATAATAGTCACCTGTGACTCGGGATCGATCGTCCCTCCCAAGACCTCAATTTGGTTGAGGTGGCCCATCATCTCGAGGACATGGTCCCTCACAGACGAGCCTTCCTTCATCGTCTTCGACATGATACTCCGAAAGGCTTGAGACTTAGCCGTTTGATTCTGAGTACCAAAGAGATTCTTGAGATTCTGCATGATCTCGGCGGTTGTTTCCATGGCTGAATGTTGATGCTTGAGCACTGATGACATAGATGCCAACATATAGCACTTAGCCATCTCATTAGCCTTATGCCACCGTCTGTGTGCATCTCTGACTCATGCCGCTGCGTTGGCCGGCGGGACTGGAGGTCGCGGGGTTGTGAGTACGAAGTTGTACTTTTCTGCTGTAAGAACGATGTCCAAGTTTTGCTTCCATTCTATGTAATTTTGGCCCTCGAGCTTGTTTTCTTTAAGAATTGCAGAAAGAGGATTGAACGACATATTGACGATTTGATTTTGCACTACAAAACAGAGTATTTACTATTTGTCATAAACTTATGTAAAATGTTTGATCAGATTAACCATAAAACTTTTCAAAATCCTACAACTGTAAAATTAAAATTTTGTGAGGAAGTCAATACGCATTAAAATCTTACAATTTTACTGGTCACAATCATCGACGAATAGTCCAGAGACTACAGAGTGACATGGCCGCCTAATGTTTCCTAAGCAAGACCATCGAATTTAGCATTACAGAGTCTCATTCCTACAACACACTCCCATAACAATGCTCATGTGCTGCTAACAAGATCAAGTTATCCCATAAATCCTGTGTGAACTTCTGAATCTCGCAGTTTCTTAGGATTATTGTCCCCACAGAGCAGGCGGCGATAATATTGGAAACCACATTCTAGTTCATACTATTTATATTTGAGAAGTCCACCCTCATGAACTCGCTATTTCTTAGGATTATTGTCCCCACAGAGCAGGTGGTGATAATATTCAGAAAAGAGCTTCATAAATTGCAGACCAATTGATGGAGACCATATACAAACGTTGAGTTCGTAATTACAGCTTAGATATTTTGGTTATGGTTTTTCTTTAATTATCCTTAGCCTTGAGGCAGATTAAGGCTTAATTAAATTCTGTTGGTATTTAATATGCTAGATAATTAAATCTTTTGTTCATGATTGGTATCTTCCTTTAGGAAAATAATGTTTTAGAATTTAATTCTTATTCATGTCTACTATAAGATATATCTAAAATAATTAAGTTATTTAATTCTTAATAAGACATGAAATATTAAATTCAAATTATTTCCATGTTCAAGATTAGGAAGAGAAGATTTATTATTTAATGTATTCATACATATCTATTCTTATTAGGGTTCTAGATATATAAATATTAGGAAACTATTAAATTATTCTTATCTATATCATCTAGGAATAAAATAATATTATTTATTACCATAGATATAGATAATAACAAAAATATTCCTAAAATCTAGGTAAATTTTCCAAAAAGATTTTATTTCCATTAAATAATGATATTTTAATGATATCTCTTAATTAAAAATTAAATAATCATTAAAATAATCTTTCATCGTTATCTCATCGCACGAGGTTCGTACGAACAATGAACGACGAAAATCCGACGAGTTCGTCGTCGGATCACGACGCAAATAGCGTCTCGGCCAGCAGCGCATGCTCTCGGCCGCCTAGCTTGACCACCGGCTCGTCGGTGTCTCGGCAGCTATCGGCCAGCGAGACGCTCATAGGCGCCTCAACTCTCGGCCAGCCGCTGATTCCGTCTCGGTGTCCTGGTTCGTCGGGTGCCGCGATTCTCGGCCAGCAGCGTGCACGACGGTGGCGCTGCTCTCAGCCAGCCGCAAAGACCCGTCTCGGCCAGGGTCCATCCGCCGCTCCTACTGGCTCAGCCAGCTTCACGCCTTGGGGTGCGTCGCTCTCGGCCTTGTCTAGGGCGGACGGTCGGTACCTTCGGCCTAGGGTTGGGGTTCGGCATCTCGGTGTTCCGGTGCGTTCTAGGTTGAACTTCCGCACCACACCTACGGTTTGGTCTCGGTCGGCGGCGCGCACGAGCCAGAGCTCGTTTGCGCGTCGCCCTGTGAACCATGATCCCTCGGCTCCCACTATTTCGACTACCCTGTCTCGATCGCGCGTGGTGCGATCCGTCGCGCCGACGGATCGCACGTCTCGTACGATCGAAAAATTCAAGTTCTTTGATTCGATTCTTCTTGAGTTCAACGTGCATAAAATTAAACAAAAACTAACAAGAATATACTTCGTAATCAAATAACACATGCATACATGAATTTTGCGAAATTTAAATCCAAATAATCAGAGCCAAAGACTGGCTCTGATACCAATTGGAGGGGTTGGTAGCGGAAGCGTGCGTTCAAACGGATCACATAAAACCGATCTATTTAGCAGATTATTTAGACAAATTCTATTCGCGTAATTATCACATGTATCATGTTCATAACTTGAATTTTAAACATGCTTTAGTACAAATAATCCCTAAAACATGCATACTACGGAGTTAGCCAATTTACCTTGTTGATTCACTTAAGAATCGAAGATGGCTTGCTTCTTCTCCACGTGAAGATCTTGAGAACTCGACCTCGGATCTTCTGACTGATGTCCCGGACTGTAGTCTGATATTTGTGTGGGCAAATCTCACTAGTGTACTAGAACTTAAATAACGAAGACAGAAATCTGCTCACGGAAGGAGAGCAATTTTCGATTCTCTCTCTCTAAACAGAGGGGGACGAAAATTATGATGAGGAAAAAGTTGTGTTTTCTGTCTCCTTTATTCTCCTATTTATATTAAGTCACATATTGGGCACAGTCAGGGATCTAAGGAAGAATTTGGACATGACCTCACCCAATTAGCTTTTTACTAATTAAATTGAACCCACAATTTAATAAAAGCTTATATTGGAATATTACAAGCAGCCACTACAGAAGTAATATTGCACTGCCTTTCCAAATCCGAAATTACAAGTATTCCGGGTTTCCTTTTATTTGTTTAATTCATTTCCCACGCTTAAGATATAAACATCCATTAATTAATCAATGTCTGCTATGGACTTAATTAATCAACATATTTTAATCTCCAAGAGTGGACTTAGCAAGAAAATCTTATTTATTATTCATAGAGTAATCAAACTCCAACTAGCTAGGTTCCGAATAATAAAACCTTGTGTCGAGCTCCTCTTGTGGATGTTATCAAACGAGACTCTCCTCGCGCACGATTCAACATAATAGCAATCCTAGCACCGTCAGATAATGATCACCACTACCCAATATACCTGGATCGTTGGGTGACGAAAAACCCGCACCTTTGGTAAGTCAAAGTAGTAGATACTCAATATCGTATGCTCAATGCTAACGTACATTGATTAAGAAATTAATTGTCAAGACCTCGTCTTTCAGTAGATAGCATAAAGACTCGTCTTGCTGTTAGATCCATTCAGTGCTATACCACACCAACGTCATCTTATTTCAATAAGGCTTAGAAATAATCAGACTGACATTGCAACCTTTCATGATAGGTAGTCTAGGCCTATCTAGGTTATGAAATTCATATTTTTCTTTGTTCATGACTGACTGCGTACCTTAAATTGAGCTCAGCCCACAACCGGTCTACTAAAACAAAGACTTAGACTTTGTTATGTTCGCTTATACATTTTAATATGCAATAAGCATCCATTAAATGTAAAACATAACAACATTACGACAAAAATAATCTATTGCATTCATTGGAAAATAATAATTAGAGTTTTACAGTATTCAATCACTCGAAAGGTGATTTCTAGTATACAAACCCTAACATTACCTTCTCTATATCGTTCTGATTTATTGGATGTCTTCGAATGACTCAAAAAGTAATACTTTCCTAACCAAATCATGAATGCAAATTCAATCTTGACTAAATCTATTTTTTTTGCTTATATTATTTATCCAAAATGAAAAAAAAGATGATTCTAAAGTTTATCTTTAAAAATACTTACGTATTCAAACCTCATTTTTTACACTCCCTCCGTTTTTTAAAAATAACAACTATTTCCATTTTGGGCCGTTCTTTAAAAATAGAAACTTTAGAATCTTTCTATTTTAGGACATGGACCCTACAATCCACTAACTCCACTTTCACTACTTTTTCTCTTCCTCTATTTTACTTTACTCAATTTTCTTTTCCTCTCTCTTACTTTACCAATTTTTCTCACTTACTTTACCAATTATGTATTAAAACCCGTGCCGTTTCAAATATTTCTATTTTTTGAATACGGAGAGAGTATTAAATTAAATTATAATTATTTAAATATATTTATATATAGGAGGAAAAAAATTACTAGCATTTTTATATTTTAAGATTATACAATATTCTATAAAAGTGGTTTAATAATTTTTTAAAGATTTTAATGCATTAAATAGGTTATAAATATGAAAATAAAAATTAAATTATAACTATATAAGTGTGTCAATACATTTATATATATGAAGAAAAAATATTAAAAATTTTCATATTTTGAGAAATAAGATTATGCAATATTCTATAAAAGTGGTTTAATAAATATCTTCTAAAAATATCTTCATTAGTTGGCATGTCTAGTCATTTATGTTTCCATTTGTAAAAAATTAAATAGTTGAGTACACCACCTCATAATGCCATCTTGGTGTGGAAGTTCCACTGAATATTTTCTCGTAGATAGTACCTGATCTTTATTTTATATCATTTTTTGTACTTCGTGACAAAAATAACCCTAGGTACCAAACATGTGATTTTTTTGTTATGGGGGATATTTTTGGAAATTTTAATTAAATAGTACCAAACACGTGAATATTTTTTCTTCCTTCCATTTTTTTTCTTCTTTAGTTTCTTCTTCTTTCTTTTTAGTATTTTATTTCCCTTTCTTGTTTCTATTTTCTCCTTAGTTTATGTTTCTTCTTCCTTCTTTTTTCTTTTCTCTTCTTTTTCTTCTTTCTTTTTAGTGTTTTATACATACATCTAATTGCATTCATAATATAAATTAAGAACAAAATACCTAATTAAATTAATTATTTAAAGTAATTATATCAATTGAATAATTTTTATTAAATTATTTTATACTCATTTGAAGGTTGAAACACCTAACTAAAAACATTCAACTCTTTATATTTTATGAATACACTTTCTGTTTTACTTTGGTTTCTGATGTTTGATGTGATTTTACTGATTTTGGATGCTTTTCGCAATTGAATGGTGAATCGGAGTTGAGATTAGTGAATCTGAGTTCGTTTGTTGAGGAGTTCTTTGAATCGGTGTTCATGGATCTGAACGTTGTTGAGTTTGGATCGGTTGGATCTGGAAGGGATTGTGAATCAGAGTTATGGATCTGATACGTGGTGATCTGAATCTGTATGATTAAGGCTATTTTACTGTTGCTTTCGATTTACTTGACCTGGTAGCTTAGATCTGATAGTTTTCTGTTTAATTGTGATGTCTGAAATCTGATCCATGTTTACTCTGTTTCTGATGCTCTGTTTCGTTTATGTTCATGTTTATTTGCTGAAGAAGATGAAGATCGTTGGTAGTTAGACTCTTATCCGTTGTTTGTTTGTTTTTTTGCAGCTTTTCATGTCGCTAGCTAATTTAAGAAACCTGTTCCGTTGCTTTTCTTTCTGCTTTCTATCTCACCATTTTGGGAAACTTTCTACTTGACCTATTAGGTTGATTAAACCGTCTGCAGTAAATTTCAAGTTCCGAATCATGAATGTGTTTATATTTATCTGTTCTTATGTTTAGTACTTCATGCTTTTAATACTCAGGACCCAGTAGATAGAGTAGTTAGTTTCTATTTCCTAAGTCCAGTAGTTTAAAATTCTCGACCCACTTGTTGCGTGGCAGCAGCCAAACCCTCCTAAAACTCTCCAAATGCATGCTAACTCATCCGTCCTCTTGGGATTGATCCTTTACTTCCCTATACTAGCCAATAGTGTAGTGGGTTGAGGTTTTTGAAGCGGAAAAGTATGTGTCCAACGACCGAAATCTAAAGGTTCCACGATCTCCTAGACCCTGTGATCCAGCGAATCCTCTGGACCTTGGGGTTTGTGAATTATACAATAGTGCACGCACAGTAAACAATTTCTGGCTACTTCAAAATGGCGCCATTACCGGGGATGGATGGCGTTGTTAATGTCTGTGTTTAGAGATTTTGGTGTATATAGTTTTGATTTGTTTGTTTTTCCTTTTCTTTTCAGTTTATGAGCAGAGGCTCAAGGTTTGGACACTAGAACAACTCACCCGGTTGGAGAGACGCCTAGACTAGTTGGCAGGTCATGAGAGCAGTATTCCCTGTCACCGCAGATCAGGGTTAGCAACAGGAGATCCAATCCAGTTGAGTTCAGAAAGTGACGAAGATCCAACCACACCAATCAAAGAAGAAGCAGAGTCATCTTCAGACTCAGGAAGAGAAGAAGGTGTTATCATGGCGGCTGAACCCGAAAACGACCTCGAGATTGGCTCACTAAACGCCCATCTGAATGGCGAACCATCCCAAGCCATTGTTATTACCCCAGTCCAGAGGGTGATTGATATCAAGACAAATGTGTTGGCCGTGATTCCGCATTTCTACGGGTGAAAGATCGAGTACCCATATGAATTTCTCCATGAGTTCTGCAAGCTTTGCGGTATTCAGAAGAGACCCCAAATTCGACCGAAGAAGATTACATGTTGCGCGCACTCCCATTTGCGCTAAAAGGTGAGGCCAACACATGGTTATTGAGGTTACCGGCCAATTCTTTCAGCACGTGGGCAGACTTCAGACTGCTTTTTTTGGACTACTTCTTTCCCTCGAACAAGACGAATGCTATCAAGAAGGAGATTCTAGCATGTAGACAGGATTATGATGAGTCCTTGAGCCAGTATTGATCACGTTTCAAAGAATTGCTCGATTCTTGCCCCAACAACCGAATGTGTGAAGCAGAGGTCTACAACATTTTCTACGAAGGGGCGAATCCAGAGTCCAAGGACTTACTAAACTCTTCGAGCGGGGGAAATTTCACAAAGAAACGTGTGAGCGAGGCCAGAGAAATTTTAGGAAGATTGATTGATGCAAAGAAGGCATATGACTCCACTCGTACTATCCTTAGAATGGGAAATGTGGATCCAGTGAATGTGCAAACTGAGGATATGATGGATGCTAGGATGGACAAGCTGGAGAAGACAATTTTGACCGCTTTAGGAAAAAATAATCCGCCGGACCCAGCAGAAAAGGCCAAGCAAATGCCGGGCCCAGAGGAAGGATACCAGTGTTATGGTCAGCCAGGGGATGGAGAAATTCAAGCTCAGGTGAATGCGATGGGAAGCTAGAATCCGAATGGAAGTTGGAACCCAGGGAAGCAAAGGAACGCTCCATGGAGGGACCACCCAAATTTTAGATGGTCTGGCAATGACCCAAATTTACCACCCCAGCAGCAGAAAACCAGCTATTCGAACCTTCAGGAGCGGCAACCTAACTGGGCCAATAGAAACCAGGAAGGGCAGGATAATTGGGGCAACTAGAACCAGGGCGACCAATCTAATTGGGTCCATAAGAATCAGAACAATCCAGCCAACTCCTATGTGCCACTACACCAGGCAACAACCAGAACACTCAGCCAAATTACCAAGGAAATCAAGGGTATAAAGGGTTGAGTCATCAGTACAACAACAATCAAGGAGGCCATGGAAATTTCCATCCAAATCAGGGACAAAGACCAAACCACCATCAAGGACCGAATACCAGTCAACCAAACTCAAGGCAGTCGAAGAGCCTCGAAGAGATGGTGAATGATTTGGTCAGCTCACAACAACACATGCAGAATAATATGTAGTCCAACAACGATGTGGTGCATAAACTTCAGGATGCTCAAATGGAGCACAAGGCAGCCATGGACATTCTGGCTAAGCAACTATCTCAAATCGCTACTTCCTTGAGTGAGATGCGTGGAAACGAGGGACGGATTCCAGCCACAGTCAAGCCACCGGACAGGGCGAACATCAGTCAGATCACTCTTAGGTCTGGATGAGAGTATGAATGTCCAACAATTAAGGTTGATGACGGAGCACCTCCTATGGTGAGCAAGGAAAAGGATAACCCAGTTCCACAGAAGGAAGTTGAAACAGGGGAAGCTAGAACAGAGGATGATATCCAGATCGGAGACTTGGGAAAACCAGTACCCCGAATGGCTGAACCGTTTTTCCAAAACCTAGAAACTGAGCTGGAGATTGAAGAAAAGAGGAAAGAGACTGAAGAGTCTTCCAAGGGAGATTCTAGTAACACGATCAGACAAGTGAAGCCTTTTCCCTACCGAGGGGAGGCCAAGAAGAAAAAGGATGATCCTGTAGACTTCATGGAAATCTTCGGCAAGCTGGAAATCAACCTACCATTTCTCCAGGCCTTGAACCTACCTATTTTCAGCAAGTTCATCAAGGAGTTTATCGCCGGGAAGACCAAACCCAATGGCAAGATAGTGATCGGAGAAATTGTGTCGGTAGTGATTCAGAAGCGGAGGATGCCGTCAAAACGCATTGATCCAGGTATGTTCACTCTTCCCATTTCAATCGGTAACATTAGAGTTGAGCATGCTATGTGTGACCTAGGAGCATCAATAAATGTTTTACCACTTTCCATTTATAAGAAACTGGAAGAAGTAAGAATGGTTGATACGAAGGTGGTAATCCAGTTAGCGGATAGGTCATGCATTAGTCCAGAGGGTGTGTTGGAAAATGTGATAGTAAAGGTGCATGATTTCTTGTATCCAATTGATTTCCATGTGATTAAGATGAGTGAATATGAATCTGCTGAGTCTAGCAGAGTGCTTTTGGGTAGACCATTTCTACGCACCGCTAAGACCATAATTGATGTGTTTGATGGAACTATATGTCTAGATTATCATGGAGACAAATACAAGTTTAATATTGACGAGGCTATGAAGAAACCGTTAGATGTGGAAAACCTGCATGCTGTGCCTTGGTCCAAGAGTATCTTGAGACTGAATTAATGCAGGAACAGATTGACAATTCAGAGTTGAGCCATTCTATTGATAGAGAAGTAGCAGGATGGTGTGAGGCCATGAATACTCTGGAGTTGACAGATGAGGAGCTAGCAGAGGCAATTATAGAATTCTGTAAGGTTCTGAATCCACCGGGTCAAAGAACTTAGCCCATGCGGCTACTTTGGAAAAATTGCCAGGGCATGAAGGATTAGTCACCAAGGAAATGGAAAAGAACCCACTGCCCCAAGAGACAAACTCGCCAAAGAAGGAGTTGAAGACACTGCCACCTGGTCTAAAGTATGCTTATTTGGAGGAGAACGAGACATTCCCTGTAATCGTCAACAACCACTTGACACAGGAAAATGAGCTACTGGAAGTGATCAGAAGAAACAAGAAAGCTATAGGGTGGACTCTATCGGACTTGGTGGGAATTAGTCCTGACCTCTGTATGCATCATATTCGCTTGGAAGAAAGAGCAAAGGCCTTCCGGGATCCACAAAGGAAACTGAACCCAAACATGAGGGAAGAGGTCTTGAAGGAAGTTCTGAAACTACTATCCTTGGGAATCATTTACTCGATCCCTGATAGTGAGTGGGTAAGCCCAGTCCACATGGTGCCGAAGAAGTCGGGGATACAAGTGGTGAAGAATGAAAAGAATGAGCTTGTGCCGACAAGGCTGGTAACAGACTTGAGGATGTGTATCGACTACCGGAAGTTGAACGGGGCAACATGAAAAGATCACTTTTCGTTGCCCTTTAATGATCAGATGCTTGAGAGACTAGCGGGCAAGCAATTCTTCTGCTTTTTTGGATGGCTACAGTGGGTATTTCCAGATATACGTAGATCTGGAAGACCAAGAGAAGATGACTTTCACGTGTCCCTTTGGGACGTATGCGTACAGGAGGATGCCCTTTGGCCTGTGTAATGCACCGGGCACCTTTCAAAGGTGCATGATGAGCATCTTCTCGGACCTGCTGGAAGAGTGTATCGAAATCTTTATGGATGATTTTACAGTCTATGAGAGTTCTTTCGAAACCTTCCTAGCTAACTTGGATCTTGTACTACAGAGATGTGGAGAGAAGAATCTAGTGCTGAATTTTGGGAAATGTCACTTTATGGTGTCGGATGGAATTGTTCTGGGCCATGTCGTCTCGGAGAGAGGTATTCAGGTGGACAAGGCGAAGATGGACGTGATTTCAAGGCTCTCTTATCCTACAAATCAGAAGGAAGTAAGAGGATTTTTAGTCCACGTGGGATTCTACTGAAGCTTCATCAAGGACTTCGCAAAAATTGCACGACCACTTACCCGCCTTCTGCAGAATGAAGTGGACTTCAACTTTGACGAGGCATGTCAAGGGGCCTTTCAACTTTTGAAAGACAAGCTTGTATCAGCCCCTATAATCAGAGCTCCAAACTGGAATCACCCATTCGAGGTGATGTGCGACGCCAGTGATTACGCCGTTGGAGCAGTGTTGGGTCAAAGAATTGATGGGAAGAGCTATGTGATTTTCTACGCCTCGAAGACGCTTAATCAGGCCCAGAAGAATTACGACACCACGGAGAAGGAGATGTTAGCTGTTGTGTATTCCTTTGAAAAGTTCCGACCATATTTACTTGGGTCGAAGGTGATAGAGTTCACCGATCACGCAACGATTAAGTACCTGTTGGCGAAGAAGGAGTCTAAGCCAAGACTAATCCGATGGGTGTTGTTACTGCAAGAATTTGACTGGGAAGTGAAGGACAAGAAAGGGATCGAGAACAAGGTAGCCGATCATCTAAGCAGAATTTTTCAAGGAGCTATAGAGGAAGCTATACCGGATGCATTCCCAGAGGAGCATCTATATTTTATGGGGGAATCCTCAAGATATATTAGATGAGAGAAGGTGTTGGTAGTGACAGGTCCGGGAGATTCGGATAAAGAGAAGTATCAGCTGAATGTAGAGCCATGATTTGCGGACCTGGCAAACTATTTAGTCACAGGAGAACTGCCCAGTACACCAGAGATTTCCCGGGCCCAGAGGATGAAAATCAGGAGTGAGGCCAAGTACTATTTATGGGATGATCCATACCTTTGGAGGATGGGTTCAGACCAGGTGATTAGAAGATGTATTCCGGAATGGAAACAGAGGGACGTGCTGGACCATTGTCATGCATTGGCATGCGGTGGGCATTTTGGCCCAAGGAAAACCGCTCGAAAGGTTTTAGATAGCGGATTTTACTGGCCATCGTTGAACAAGGACGCTTATGAGTTCTGCCAGAATTGTGGTCGCTGCCAGCAGACTGGGGGAATCTCTACTCGTGATGAGATGCCCCATATTCCAGTGATCGTCTGTGAAGTATTCGATGTCCGGGGGATGGACTTCATGGGTCCATTCCCATATTCCTACGGAAATTCTTACATACTGGTGGCAGTAGATTATGTATCGAAGTGGATAGAGGACAAGGCGACTGCCACATGTGAAGCAAAGGAGGTCACGAAGTTCCTCAAGGCTAATATTTTCAGCTGATATGGAGTGCCGAGGGCAGTCATCTCTGACCAAGGAACGCATTTCTGTAACCGGACCATGGAGGCCCTTATGAAGAAATACGGAGTACACCATCGGCTTTCTACTCCGTACCACCCGCAAAGTAACGGGCAGACAGAAATTTCCAATCGGGAGATCAAAGGTATTCTGGAGAAAACAGTCAACCCGTCAAGGAAATATTGGAGCAGACGGTTGGCTGACAAAAACCTCGTTGGTAGTTAGACTCAGATCCGTTGTTTGTTTGCTTTTTGCAGCTTTTCTTGTCGCTAGCTAATTTAGGAAACCTGTTCCGTTGATTTTCTTTCTGCTTTTTGTCTCACCATTTTGGAAAACTTTCTACTTGACCCAGTAGTTTGATTAAACCGTCTGCAGTAAATTTCAAGTTCCGAATCATGAATGTGTTTATGTTTCTCTGTTCTTAGGTCTAGTACTTCATGCTTTTAATACTCAGGACCCAGTAGATAGAGTAGTTAGTTTCCATTTCCTAAGTCCAGTAGTTTAAAATTCTCGACCCACTTGTTGCGTGACAGCAGCCAAACCCTCCCAAAACTCTCCAAATGCATGCTAACTCATCCGTCCTCGTGGGATCGATCCTTTACTTCCCTATACTAGCCAATAGTGTAGTGGGTTGAGGTTTTTGAAGCGGAAAATTGTGTGTCCAACGACCGAAATCTGAAGGTTCCACGATCTCCTAGACCCTGTGATCTAGCAAATCCTCTGGACCTTGGGGTTTGTGAATTATACAATAGTACACGCACAGTAAACAATTTCTGGCTACTTCAAATACAATTCACAATGTTAAATTTTTATTAAGGCTATATTGATTAGGTACTAATTTAATGTAAAATAATAATAATAATAAATTATTATTATTACATAATATTATATGATTCATAATTTATATAATTATACTATAATTATTTATTAATTACTACTAGTTTTTAGTATTATAAGAATAATATTATTATAATAATTAAATATAATTATAACTATAATTATAATTAAGTATGTTTGAATGATATTAAAAAATAAATCAATTATTAATTTATAACATCAAATAATAATATTAATATTGATTAATAATAATAGTATAAAGAGTGAGGAGAATGAGAGAAGATATTATAATATCACTTTTGGTACTAATTTTATGTATGTCCAAAATATCCTCTATGACATAAATGGAAAAATGTATTTGTTTAGAGGGCATTTTGTGATGAAAATTGCATTAGGTACAAAAAATGTGATTTATAGGTACCAAAACGATATAAAATAAAGATCAGGTACTATTTACGTGCGAAAATGAAAGATCAGGTACTATTTATATAATTCACTCTAATTTTTTAGTATACTGTATACTTTAAAAACAATTTAAATCTGCTTGAATGAAGTAATGTTAGGCATTGAATAAAGAAAGAGTGAACTACTTCAAAAGTCCAAAACTTTTCCGGTTGTAACACTGCAGGTCCCTAACAAAAAAAAATATCGCCAGACGACCCTAACCTTAAACATAATCACATATCTTGTTTTTGTAGCCAATTTTCGGACTAAAATACCCAAATGTTTTAAAGGGCATTTAAGTCAAAGTACCCACAACCTGCAGACGTACTCTGCGCACACCTACACTGACTTGCAGACCTTACCAAGACTTTTGTCAAATCATATTTGATATTTCGGACTAAATAAGAGAGTTGATTACATAAGATGTGTAGGCGTAATATTTAGTATAAACTTAAATTATTCATTTCCGATTCACGTCTGCAGTCCTGAAACCCCTTGAGATCACACTGCTTTTACCTCTGTGTAGTTATTTTATACTTCTACTGCTTCGACAAGACAAATCAGAAGCAACTAGAAAAAAAATGCAACGTTCATCTCTCGAATGGGTCTCCTTCGTTGTACTCTAAAGGGGACACTGACGCGGCTACTTTCTCTCGGAGATTGAATTTCTGGGCGATCAGGGGTCGTACATCTTGAGCTCTGACTAAGCTTTCCAAGAACGGGCCCGTAAGTCCGTTTCTATTTTGTCGCAGCCCATTCGGTTGCTCCTCAATCTCGCGACAATCCATCTCACCCGTACCCCTACGACTAAATTTGTCTTGTGTCACCTCTCTCTTGGTTTTGATGTGATGATTTTTGCAAAATCGAATTGAGTTTCAATCTGTTCGAACGAGCTGGATGGTGGTCGTTGCTTGGCTGGGCAAACTCAGAAGGAAACTTCCTTGCTGCCAGATTTCCATCCCCAAGTTCATTTTGTTGCAAGTCTAAGCAATTTTCGTTGAATTCTCTGTTCCATTTTTGTTGGATTTTTGTGTTCCATCTTCGACAATTTCGAATGAATTTTTGGGTTTCGCAATTGCTGTAAATTCAATGATTTAGGCATTAATTTATCAATTCATTAGAATAATTTTATTGTTTTTTAATTAATGAAATTAATGGGATTGCCATAATTAACCGAGAATTGATTTATTTTCGTCCGTCACTAATCATCAATTCAAAGCAATTATTTACTTAATTAATTTGACTTTTTAATTACTAATCACTAATTTAAAGCAATAAGTTTTAATTAATTAAAAATGATTTATAATTTAATGTAGGATATAAGTTTAAATTTGTACTACTTTAAACAGTAGATGATGTGCAGCATGCATGTTGCAATTGTCAGCATTCTTACTGAGATGGCCATAATGCCTTTTTAGGGCTTACGGGCTTTTTAGTCAGAAGAGTGAACTACATAAAATGTCCCTGACGTTTCTATTTGTTTCACTCCAGACCCCTGACTTTTAAAAATATCGCCACAAGTCTCCGGCCTTTAACATAATCACATATCAGATATTTGTAGCCATTTTTCGGACTAAAATACCCTTATGCCTTCCAGAGCATTTCAGACATATTGCCCTCTTTTGCAGGCATACTCTGCACAAGTATGCACTTTTGCAGACGTTAGGTCTGTGCACCGTTGTCAACTCAAGGCTGTACATATTTGACTAGATTGTATTCCTCAATTAATAATTAAATACACTTTTGACTTTTAAGCTATTTGAGACAATATATGGATTTTACTATATTTTAGAAAATATACACATGTATAATAATCCAGCGGCGTTACTTTTTTTAATTTTTATACATCCAACAATTTAAATATTACTACGTTAGACGAGTTCATTGTACATATTGAAAGTTTACATTAGACAAGTTTATTTTACATAGTAGTATTAAATTAAATGTGATTAATGTACTTTTGACTTTTAAGCTATTTGAGACACTATATGGATTTTACTATATTTTAGAAAATATACACATGTATAATAATCCAGCTGCGTTACTTTTTAAATTTTTATACATCCAACAATTTAAATATTACTACGTTAGACGAGTTCATTGTACATATTGAAAGTTTACGTTAGACAAGTCCATTTTACATAGTAGTATTAAATTAAATGTGATTAATGTCCATCTATAGATTATACTATGTCAAATACCCCATATTAGACTTCTGACCTATAAATAAAAGTAATACTAATCAAAGTGAAAGTGATAGTCACATGGTGGCCGAAAATTCTTGCATGTTAAAACATCAAATCATCAAAACAGTTTGAGAAGAATATCACAATCAATTAAATTTTGAACTACTACACTTCGATCACATTATTTAAATAAACAAAATAACATTTTATGAATTTAATATATTTGCCATGACGGTATCATATATAGTAAAACTGGTAAAGCAGACAGAATCATGCAGGGTTGCAGGCAGCATGCAGGGCGGCCACTGCAGAATCCATGTGGTATGACCATAATGCCCTTTTAGTGCTGAAGGATCTTTTAGTCCGAAAAAACCTGATACGTGATTATGTTAAAGGCCAGAGACTTGTGGCGATATTTTTAAAAGTCAGGGGTCTGGAGTGAAACAATTGAAAACGTCAGGGACATTTTATGTAGTTCACTCTAGTCAGAAAAAACAAGATATGTGATTATATTTAAGATTATGGTCGTCTGATGATATTTTTTTGTTAGGGACCTATACGATCACAAACAAAAAAGTTAGAGACTTTTGTCGTAGTTCACTCGTAAAGAAAATAAACTGAAACGTTGCTGGAGAAGAGAACAAATGAAAAAGTAGGAACTCTTCATTTAGAGCATCCACAATGACGCCTAGCGCACCGCCTAGTCGAGCGCCGACGCTAGGCGGTCGCTAGGAGAACCATTGGAGGAGCCGAAAACCGCCGAGCGGTTTTCCAGAAATCAATTTCGCCTAGCGCTAGGCGGTCAAAATCCGCTGGGCTATGCGCTGGGCGATCCGCTCAGCTCCATTGTAGCGCCCGGATCGCCCAGCGCATAGCCCAGCGGATTTTTTTTTTATTTTTAATTTTCGAAACACTATATATACGCGATTTGCACTTCATTTTCATTCGCACCACTTTTATTAACGAGTACCCTCTCTATCTTAATTTATTGTACTTTTTTTAAAAATTAAAATAATATTATTAATGTTTCCCGTATGTGTCTCGTAAATTAAATTCCGTATATTGTGTTATTAGACCATCCACAATAACCGCCCAGCGACCGCCCAGCCGAGCGCCGGCGCTGGGCGGTTCGCTGGGCGGTCTATTGCAGCCGCCCAGCCGCTGACTGGAGAGAGAAACCGCGCAGCGCTGGGCGGTGGCGTGGCGCTGGGCGGTCCTTTCGGCGCTATTGCAGCTCCCGGATCGCCCAGCGCACCGCCCAGCGCGAAAATTAATTTTTTTTTTCCGAAACACTATATATACGCGCTTTGCTCGTCATTTTCATTCGCACCACTTGTTTTAACGAGTACTCTCTCTATCTTTCTTTCTGTTCAAGATCAACAACGGGAAATGGATCTCAACAACGAGCCTAGTTCCGGGAGTAGCGGGTCACAAACTCCGTCGATCCCTGTGGGAAGTGGATGGGGTCAGGTGCCCGGGTACTACAACATGTACCCATGGCAGCAGATGATGCCCGGGGCCCCAATGGGGGGGAGTCCGCCGGGGGGGTTTCCGCCGATACCGGGGTGGGTACCCGGGATGCAGATGATGCTCGGGGGAGCACCGGCGACACAGTGGACTCCGGGGGTCGTACCGGCGACACAGTGGACTCCGGGGGTCGTACCGGCTACACAGGGGACTCCTGGGGGGTCCCCGGCGACGGCGGGGGATGTCTATCGCCCTAGTTTTGATTTTTCGACTGGGTCTTCGCACACATCGACCCAAACACCCTTGGGGTTTGATAGTTTCTCCTTGGATGAGTTGAGGTTTGATACTCTCGGAGCTCCGGAGACTCTAGTTCAGGGGGGGCAGTGCCGGGGCGTGGCGCCCCAAAGAAGAAGGGCAAGAAGAAGGTCGGCGAGTCGTCGCAGCCGGGTGAGGAGGAGGTACGGAGGAGGTGGACGGACGACGAGAACGTCGCTCTCAGCAAGGCGTGGGTGAGTGTTTGCGACGATCCTCTCGTTTCGAACGAGCAAAGGATCGTCAACATGTGGGGCAAGATAGCAGCAGCCTACCAGAGATTTTGCCCGGAGGGAAGGCCCCGCAACGGGGAGGATTGCCGGAAGGGCTGGAACCGAATCAGGGCGGCGGTCTCCCGATTTTTGGGTTTGTACACCAACGCACTCCGCATGATGAGCAGTGGCCAAACGGAGGATGACTGCAGGAGAATAGCGGAGAAAGCCTTCCCACTGAAGGGTTTATACAAGGACTTCATCTACTGGAACTGCTATCTTGTACTGAGCGAGTCCGAGAAGTTCCGAGTAGGTGTCGACTCTGGCTGGCCGAAGAAGCAACGACTGAACTACACCGGCGATTACAGCGGCAGCAGCGGAGGTTCCCACGACCTCCCCGAGACGACGCAGGAGTTCCCCATGCCGCGTTCGGTCGGTGGCCGACCTCGCCCGATTGGGCGCAAGCGCGCTCAGCAGGCGGCGAGAGGGAACGCCGGAGCTTCCCAGGAGGTCCAGTCGGCATCCCCCCTTGGCCAATCCACCCAGGAGCTCAAATTCTTCGCTCGCGCCCAAACGCGCTCTCAGTTGATCAAGACGATGGCCGAATGGCGGGTGGCGACGGATCCCGTGGAGAAGGGCGTGCTTCAAACCTTGCTCATGAGCCTGCAGGACGAGTTGGAGGCTATACGGAGGGAGACCGGTGGCAGCGGCGGCGGCGTAGGCGGCGGAGGTGACGGCGATGGTGGCGGCGGCGATGGTGGCGGCGGCGATGGTGGCGACGGAGGCGACGACGACGGAGACGATGAGTGAATTGTCACTCTTTTTTATTAATGTATTTTTTTTTAAAATTAATGTACTTTTTTTAAATTATTGTACTTTTTTAAATTTTAATAGTATTATTAAACTTTTCCCGTATATGTCTCGTAAATTAAATTTCGTATATTGTGTGATTGTTAATTATGTCATTTTATATAATTGTTATTAGTGATATGGCTATTGATGTGGCTGGGCTATTTATGATGTGGCTGGGCTATTTATGGGCTATTTATGATGTGGCAGGAGGATTTTTAGTACTGATGATGTGGCAGTGGCTGGGCTATGGCTGGGCTATTGCTGGGCTATTCCTATTGTGGATGGCCTTAGTGATGTGGCTATTGATGTGACTGGGCTATTTATGATATGGCTAGGCTATGGCTGGACTATTTTTGATATGGCAGGAGGATTTTTAGTATTGATGTGGTAAGAGTAATTTGTGATTAGGCTATAGCTGGACTATTACTAGGCTATAACCACTATGGATGCTCTTAGCTATCTGGATCCATCTTCGTCTCTTCCCCATCAAATGACCAGTGATGTGATTCTGTAGCCAGGTCCGTACTACGCACACAGACACACACCCTTCTCTCTCTCACACCCAATAATAACGACAAGGCCATATTCCACACACTAAAACACACATGCCGTTTTTGTGATATATCACCCCTCTGTCCCTCTCTTCTCCTTTTCTTTTTCATATCACAAATATAACACTCACCCTTCTCTTTTTCAAACACACCTTTCTCTCTCTCTCTCTCTCTCCTCACAGTCACACACAGCTATGTCCTCGCCATGGTTCGCCGATCTGGCACCCGGCTTCGTCCCCTCCCAACTCGCAGACAAGTTCGACGAGTTGGATGTTGGCGAAGAAGAGAAAGGCAGCGTGCCCGTGGAGGCGGAAGGGGTGGACATTCCGCCGCCGGTGACGTCATTTCAGGAGATGAGATTCTCGGCCAAGTCCTTGAACGACAACATACGGCGCTGTAACTACGTGAAGCCGACCCCTATCCAGAGCCACGCCATTCCGGTCGCCATGATCGGTAGGGATTTGATGGCGTGTGCTCAGACGGGATCTGGGAAGACTGCCGCCTTCTGTTTCCCTATTATCAACGCTATTGTGGTTGATAAGATGCGGATAACTATACGCCGTATTTCCGCCGGCCCTACGGCTTTCCCTGTCGCGCTGATTCTGGCTCCCACTAGGGAGCTGTCCTGTCAGGTCCACTTCAACTTCAAAACACACACACACACACCATTTCTATTTTACACACACATCTATATGTTACTGTATAAGTCTCTGTTTCATTTAAACCTCTCTCGCTCTGTTGATCATTGATTGCGGTATTCTGCTAGCTAGCTTCATGCTTTTTCACTCTCACCAAATTCATATCACAAAAATTTGTCTATACTTTTCTGAAACCCTATTTCACGTTATAACAGATCATGTTTTAATGATAATGCAAGTGTTAAATAGCCTTTTGCCACATTATAAAACTGAATCTGTAAAACTGTCAAGAATTATTAAATTAGGGTCTTGTACTTCCATATAATTTAATTTCAAATTTTATGAGCAATTTGAAATTTTAGTGACTAATACATGTTTGATTTTGGTTGTGTTGGCTTTGATGTATTGTAGATTTATGAGGAGGCCAAAAAGTTTTCGTATCAAACTGGAGTGAAAGTGGTGGTTGCTTATGGTGGAGCTCCTATTTTTCAACAGGTTTACAGCCTTATTCATTTCTCTGCAAAAGTTGTTCCTTAGGCCATTCAGTACGCTGTTCCCCCACCATTTCTTAACCGTTCCTTAAACTACTATTTGCGGGCCCCATTATACTTTTTTACTTCATTCCTTAACTAACGAGCGGAAACTGCAACCATCCTTTTCTTATCCGTTTCTTAACCGTTCCTTAAATTACTATTTATTCAATTTCGTTTTTTATTTTTATTTCCAACCCAATTCAATTAAAACAAACACACTTCATTGCATAAAATAAACTTACAACATAAAATTCGTAAAAAAAACATAATTTAATTTCCTAAAAAAAAGTACACAATTTAATAATTTCATCCCCCAAAGTTTGCCCAAATGTGCTCAATTAGATCCTCTTGGAGTTGGGTGTGGGCGCTAGAGTCGCGTGTCCTTGCACGAATAGATAACCGTTCTTGTATAGACGGATGCGCTCCACTTCGAGGCGGACTACTTGCGGTTGAGCTTCCGGGGGATTCGGGGTCGAACCAATTTCCCGCCTCGGGTTTTCTTCAAGTGATTGTTCCATTATTTGACGGATCTGTTCAAAAGGATCCATTAGTTTGATTAAATTTGGGAGAAGAAAAACAGAGTTGATTTCAGATGAAAATTGAGGTGGAAATAGAGAGGATTTGAGAGGAATAGATGTGTGTTTGTGAGTGAAATGAGTATGAAATAGGAGTATTTATAAAGTAAACAAATTTAAAAATAAAAAACGGATAAAAAAAACGGATAAAAAAAACGGTAACATTACTGTTGCAAATATTTTATTTTTTTAAAATTAAATTCGATTTTTTTAAAAAAATGAATTATTGCGTCACCGTGACGAAACCCACTCGCGGAGCAGCGAGTGGGCGTCACGCATGCTCTGGGAGCTCGTCACGTCGCCTCGGCGCGTGGCGAGACGTGTCGTGCCGCGTCTCGCGGCGACGACTCGCGGCGACGACTCGCGGCATGCCATGGGCACGGCATGGGGACGACACGGGCATCCACAACGCGTGTCTCCGCAGTTTCGTTCCGCAGACACGGAACGCGCCACCGCGGAGACACGCGTTATGGATGCCCTTAGAGTCTGCCTTTTGAAAAATCTGAACTCTTTTTGGTCTACGAATCTGACATTTTGAAATTCGAAGATGATTCAGTTTGGACTTTATTTATTTTTATGTTTCACATCAATTTAGTCCATCCTTTATTCTTTTGTTATTTTTAATTTGTATTTAATATTATTTATTTGAAATGTGTTTTTCAATTTGTTTAGTTGTAATTTTTAAAACTGATAAGTTTATTGTAGTGTTTGACTTGTTCATGTAGCTATTATATGGTGGTAATATTTGGTGTTTTAAACATGTAAGGTGAATCCAAATCTCAGACATTACCATATTAGTACTATATTTTTGTTTGATTGAATGAAATGGAATAAAATAACATGCATGTATATTTACATGGAAACTTCTCATTCATGCAATGATCTCCAATCTTTCAACAAACCTGTTGCTGATCTCCAATCTTTCAACAATCTTCTCAATGGCATTATCATATTATATCTTTGTTGAAATAAAATGGAATAATTACATGCATATCAATTTAACAAACTCATTCATGCAATGATCGCCAGTCTTATATATGACCAAAAAAAGAAGGAACAAACAAGTGGAACGTCAGTTATAACATCATTTCTACCACATGACAAGCTCTCTCAACTCTGGTAGAATTATGATTCTTGTTTGTTGATCCCAATGTCTAAGGCATTATCATATTGTATTTCTTGTGGGTTGAAATGGAACGGGAATAAATTATATGCAAAGCATGTCTACATAGAAACTTCTCATTTATGCTAATATCTCCATTTCTTGTGGGTTGACTATTACAACTCTTTTAGAGTATTCCATATATTATGTTTTTTGTTTGTTGATCCACATCTCAAAATCAAAGGCATTATCATATCATACTTTTGTTGCTTGAAAAGAAATTGAATAAGTTGCATGCATATGTACATAGCAACTTAACATTCATGCAATAATCTCCAACCTTATACAAAGAGAAAAAAAAATGGAATATCAATTGTAACATTCATGCAATAATAACTTTTGTAGGATTATGATTCTTGTTTGTTGATCCAAATGTAAAAGGCATTACCATATTATATTTCTTTGGTCGACATGAAATGGAATAAATTATAAGCATATCTATATAGCAACTTTTCATCCGTGCAATGATCAATCTTATAGAATGACCAAAAATAATAGTTGAACTTGAATTATACCTCATGAACTCTCTCAAATTGTGTGAAACTATGATTCTTGTTTGTTGTAGTTGCAAAATCTGGCAAGGGGTGTGGACATCTTGGTTGCTACTCCAGGCCGACTTGTAGACCTGATCGAAAGAAGGCGAGTGTCCCTTAAGAATGTCAAGTATTTGGCATTGGATGAAGCTGACAGGATGCTCGATATGGGCTTTGAACGTCAAGTGCGCAGGATTGTTCAGCAGTCGGGGATGCCTCCACCAGGTGCAAGGCAGACTATGCTTTTCAGTGCAACATTTCCAGCTGAAATTAAGGTCAGTCTACAAGAATGTATTGTAGAGTGATTTTTGTAGGCATCATGGACTTTTTCATTCTAGCAAAGTTGAATCCTACTTGTTTCTTTATAATAAACTAAGAATATGTGAATGAAGTGACATAATTTGTACTAGAACATGGAAAGGAGGATGGCAGACTCTTGACTGCTTTATAGTTTAGGATTGATTATTTTTTTTATGATTCTTACACCATATTTGGTTCTGATCGCTTAAACTTGTTCTTTCAGAGGCTTGCATCAGATTTTCTATCCAACTACATATTTCTAGCTGCTGGAAAGGTTGGTTCTAGCACCACTCTCATTGTTCAAAGAGTTGAATATGTCCCTGACATGAAGAAACGAGAGTATCTGATTAATCTTCTCACTTCCGAAATCACTGAGGTAATGTGCAGCTGTTGAGCTGCACTTATTTCTTGCTTCCATACATCATCTTTGTTTATGTATATGACATTGCCCTCTTCCAGGGTGCTGGTTTGACACTGATCTTTGTAGAGACGAAGAGAGGAGCAGATGCACTGGAACGCTGGTTGTGCAGGCAAGGTTACCTCTCCGCTGCTATTCATGGCGACAAGGTGCAAGTGGTAAGCCTATTTCCCTTCTAATAGGGTCTCAATATCTCTGAGTTGACTTATTTCTGCAACTCTTTCTGCGTTGTTTCTCAAGTTTGTCCTATCTTTAGTTTCCTCTAATTCAAAAAATGCAGGTCAGGTATTTTTTCTGCTTGAATGTTGAGTGTTGAACTATATCTTTTGATTCTTGAAATCTTCTGTCATTTCCATCATTTGCTTTCCCTGGATTCAGGAGAGAGAGCGGGCATTGAGATCATTTAGACAGGGCTACACTCCGATCCTCATAGCAACAAACGTTGCTGCACGCGGATTGGACATTCCTCACGTAGCTCATGTCATAAACTTCGACTTGCCTAGAGCCATTGGCGACTATGTTCACAGGATAGGACGGACTGGCCGTGCAGGCAAATCTGGTCTTGCAACAGCCTTCTTTAATGACAAGAACTTGCCCATTGCAAAAGGGCTTGTTGAATTGATGCAAGAAGCTAGCCAGCAAGTCCCCACTTGGCTCACTGAATATGCCCAGAGATCTTGTGAGGGCAGCAATCGGTCATCCAACCATGACTATTACAGAAACAACGGCTTTGTGGATGACAACTGTAGCCAATATGGCACTTCTATGGAAGCGCCATACGATGATCATTTTGCCTCTTCATCAGGTGGGGCAACCACATTGAATTCACCATATGCTGCTGATTCGTATGGTGGGGTGACTGCCTGCGGCTGGGATTATTAAATTCCCTCACTGCTTCCCCTGTTTTGATGAACTTCATATTAACATAATTAAGTAGATGCATAGATGCTCAAGTCTAGATTCCCTGAGAATTCTTGAATGTTTTGACGTGATTTTTGAATCAAACTGTGTAGGAGTGCTACTTACTATGTTATGGTTTTTGAGGCAATGGCAGGGAAGTGTCTTTATCCGATTATCGTTTTTTTCTCCCTTTTCATGCGGCCGTTTTGTCCCTATTTTAAAGCGTTAATGTTCTGTTTATTTTTATTGCAGTTTTGAATTCAATATTTTTAGTTGGGCCATTTGACATAATGAAGATAAATATCTGTATTTTGTATTTTGGTTAGTTTGGGCTTTGATCATATGATTATGACTGTTCCACATATGATTTATGTATACTTGAGTTGAGTGTCTTGTGTTTCTTCGCAATATTTTTTATTTTGGGCCTATCAAAAGTGGAATTTGTACTTGTGGAAATTTTCGAGTAATCGAAGATGAAAAAGAAAAGCCGAATTTTTGTGAACAATGCGGGGTCTTGATCATATGATTATGACTGTTCCTCGTATAAATCTCTGCATAGTTCTAGGTAATAGAATACATCCGATAGACTGAACTGGACATAAAGAAAGAAAACACACTCCTCGTCTCGTCTTCTTCTATTCACATAAGATTATTATCCCTATTCATATAAGATTATTTTCCCTGTTCTAAGTAAGTAGTAGTAATAATTATTGCCAGAAATGATATTAAATGCTACTCCATATTAACAAAGATTGGGATAACTATACAACAATCTTTTCTAAAATCAAACTAGACATATAAGAAAGTGAATTAAATAATTACGATAGTGGAGTATTAAATTTGACACTAGAATAGGGTGCGGGACGCCATAAATTAACTGGAACACAGTAAAATTCATTTTTATTTTCCATTTCGATTATCTTGAGGATGGGTCAGTTCTGTAGGTGAAACTTGAAAAGACAACTTTTTGAATCATTCTCGCCTTTTATGATTTTCTTGTGGATTAATGATTGCATTAATGTGAAGCAAAAAATAGAGAATAAACGAAAAGATTCGTTGGCAACATGGAAGTGATAAGGTTTTGGGGATAATGGAAGACAGCATCGAGTGGACAAAGAAATACCACTATAATTAATTTCGCAAATAATTGAGACACTTTATGGAACAATCATAAAAGATGAATCCCCCTACATTTGGACCTCCCACAAAAAATGTGCAAATGCATAAAATTAAGTTGTTAGGCCGAAGTCAAAACATAAACAAGAAAAAATAAAGATTTAATAATCCAATAAAGTGGAGAGGAGTGGGATTTGGTAAAGGAAAATGGAGAGATATAAATTAATCCCAACACCATATAATCGGTATGTGATATGTATATCTTCTCTTCCACATGGCTTTCATGTTTTGTTGTTTTTTATTCGTATAATCTACAATCGTATTATTGATCTAAAATTTGATTGCATTTGAAGTGCATAATTTGAAGTGCTACACCACCACATTATTTACGCGTAGGCGCCTACCACAACCATTGGTTGTTTTTAGTGTTCAAAATGCGTATAATTTAGTTTTCCTATTTAGATATTTATGTCTACATTTGACATTTATCAGTATATCTCAATGAGATAATAGTGATATTTTGTCGACGTAGTGGACCTATATATACATGTGATTGCTTGATTTTGATGCCAATCACAAAATGGATTACCCTAAAGATGCGGTTTTTTATATTTGTTTGTGTTTACAAAATTGCAATACAAGTATTTAATGGGTATCCGCGAAAGTTGACACATTGTAATTATATTTTTATGTTTGTTTCGACAATTTGGAATATTTACAGATTAAAGCTAAATTGCATAATTTCTAATTAATATATGAAAAATACACTTAATGTTTTTTTATGTTCAGCAAATCGTATTTGATTGTTCAAACAATTTACAAATATATATAGGTTCATGTGGTTAACTAACAAGTTTTATTATATGAACTTGAGACGAATATAAATAATAAAATCATATTTTCAAGATACGATGATACTGCATAGACAAATTCTTAACTCATTTAGATTTAAAAAAATGCTTAATTATGAATATATTCTAAACCCATTAGTATTATCCTTGTAAAAGCTGCCACGAAGCATAGAAATATTGGCAAATGTTCTAACATAATAATTGAAATATAGTTGCGCTTCTGAATTATTACCACAGTGTAGCGAACAGTTAACTCTCCATTTCAACTTTCAATGATTGAACTTGCAGTCAAAGCTCCATGGTAGGGAGTATTATTTAGGATTTTAGGGAGTGGTATAAATTAATGGTGAAATATTTTATGTGAATATAACATGTTCATTTTGGTTATTGGTGGGCGAGACCCCACAACGCTAACTTTCGGTATATCCTCACTGCCTTTTATGTATCTTTTAATTTTTATTGGTATCTTTAGGAACAATTTCCTCATTTCGTACGAGGATTCTAGTCGAGTCTTCTCCTCCCTCCGTTATTTATTAGTATTTTATTCTCAAATATGCATAGCCTATAATTTATTTCATTATTTTCTTAGAGAAAAAATATGAATCACTAGATTGATAAATCGTTATCTTCAATTACAAATTTATTATATAAAATGATTTTTTAATATCAAATTTAAGTATATATTTTGAATTTCATATATAGCTTGAAAAATATTATCACAACAATAAACTTATGACAATATTATCATAAACTGAAATAAAAATTAGAAAATATTTTACATAGTTCACGATATTTTTCATCTTTAAAAAACATGTGAAAAGTTACTCCCCCGTCCCATAATAGGAGTCCTATTTGATTTGGACACGAGTTTTAAGAAATGTAAAAAAAATGGGTTGAATAAGTTATTGGAATGCGGGTTCCATTTATATACTCCCCCCCGTTCCATAAAAATATGGGGATGATCAGTATGACACGTGAATTAAGACAAAATTGACAAAGTAAGATAGAGGAGGAGAATGGTATGGTAAAGTTTTTTTTTTTTTTTTTTTTTTTTTTTTTTTTTTTAAATTAACTTCATATATTTATATCATATATATGAAGGAGGAAATTACAAATCAACTCCTATAACAAGGAGGAAAGACAAATTACGCCACCCAGGGTTCGAACTCGAGACCTTCCGGATGGACGCGGTATCCAGCACCCTTTACCGCTAGGCCAAGGGGCTTGGATGGTATGGTAAAGTTTAGGGTTCAGGGTTTATGATTTTTTTAAAAAAAAAATAAACTTCTATATTAAGGAGAAATTACAAATAAACTCCTATAGAAAGGAGGAAATAACAACTGATGTCAAGATGACTCGAACTCGGCACCTCATACAATAATGTCTAAGCTCCTTGCCGCTAGGACAAATGCTTTGGACGGTTTAGGGTTTTTTTTTCCTTCTCAAACACCATCACGATGAGGGGTTAGGCGGACCCCCAACCAGTCTATATCAAAACCAACAAGAAAGTCTTACATTGACCAAGCCCAAAAGTGATTTGGTCCACAACATGATACATATAAAAAACTCTAACAAAACTACTTGGATATCCCCACAAGTCGGGTATTATCCATCTAGCAAGAGCACTAAAAACAAACAAAACGACGTGGGTGATGGCCAAGCCCAAAGGAAGTACAAAACATACATATCAAAAACCAAAACCAAGTGTACAAAAAATCATCTATCTCGATATCTGAATCGGAAGTTCGGATAGCTCAACTGGTCCATCCTCACAAGTGACTTCAAGTACCGAGGTGCTGTGTTTGCATCATAGAAAGTGATGGCAGGGGTTTGGACGGTTTAGGGTTTAGGGTTTTTTTTCCCTCAAACACCATCAAGGCGGAGGGTTAAGGCAGACCCCCAACCTATCTATATCAAAAACCATCCATAAAACATACATCAACCAAGTCCAAAAGTGACTCGGTCTGCACAAGAGATACAAATCACAAGAGCTAACACAGCTACTATGGTATCCCCACAGACCGGGTACTACCCATCTAACAATCAAGAGATCTAAAGCGAAAAGAAACATAAAAACATGATAATCATAAGGATGATGGCCAAGGATTGGCCAAATCCAAAGGGAAAATAAGAAACCAAAAGTCAAAACCACGAACCAAGTGTAGAAGTCATCCATCTCGATATCTGAATCTGAAGTTCGGATAGCCCAACTGGTCCATCCTCACGAGTGACTTCAAATACCGAGGCGCTGAATCTGCATCATAGAAGGTGATGGCAGGGGTCTGGGCCTCCCTACCTGCTAGAAAGTCGGCTGCCCGGTTGCCCTCTCGATAGATGTGAGAGAACCTGACCTGCAGCTGTGAGAGCAAAGTGCGAATGCGAGCCATGTGATGTCTCACATCCGCTGCTTCCCCCGCGTCCTGAAGTGAACACCGCGACCACTGCTGCTGCATCCATCTCGACCCAAACCTGCGATGAGAACTCCATAGCCATTGTCAAGCCGTGAAGAAGAGCTAAAAGCTCCGCCTCAAAGGCCGACGCAGCTACGAGAGGCGTGCAAAAGGCCCCCAAGAGAGAACCGTCTGAACCACGAACCACTTCCCCACCGCCAGCTTGTCCCGTCGAGGTGATAAAGGCCCCATCGGTGTTCAGCTTCACCCAAGGATAGTCGGGTGGATGCCAAAGCACACTCAAAGACCTCAGAACTCGCCGGCGAGGAGGAACCGAAGGCATGAAGTCGACAGCCGGAGTGCAACCGCGCCAGTGAAGGGGTAAGAGCACGCCCGCCGCCACCAAGATCCGCAAATGATGAATAACCTGCCAAATTGTTAGGGTTTGTATACTAGAAATCACCTTTCGAGTGATTGAATACTGTAAAACTCTAATAATTATTTTCCAATGAATGCAACAGATTATTTTTGTCATAATGTTGTTATGTTTTATATTTAATGGATATTTATTGCATATTTAAATGTATAAGCGGACATAACATAAGTCTAAGTCTTTGTTCTAGTAGACCGGTTGTGGGCTGCGCTCAATTTAAGGTACGCGGTCAGTTCTGAACAAAGAAAAATAAGAATTTCATAACCCAGATAGACCTAGACTACCTATCGTGAAAGGTTGCAATGTCAGTTCGATTATTTCTAAGCCTTATTGAAATATGATGACGTTGGTGTGGTATAGCACTGAATGGATCTAACAGCAAGATGAGTCTTTATGCTATCTACTAAAAGACGAGGTCTTGATAATTAATTTCTTAATCAATGTACGTTAGCATTGAGCATACGATATTGAGTATATACTACTTTGACTTACCAAAGGTGCGGGTTTTTCGTCACCCAACGATCCATGTATATTGGGTAGTGGTGATCATTATCTAGCGGTGATAGGACTGCTATTATGTTGAATCGTGCTCGAGGAGCTCGAAACAAGGTTTTATTATTCGGAACCTAGCTAGTTGGAGTTTAATTACTCTATGAATAATAAATAAGAGTTTCTTGCTAAGTCCACTATTTGAGAATAAAATATGTTAATTAATTAAGTCCATAGCAGACATTAATTAATTATTGGATGTTTGTATCTTAAGCGCGGGAAATGAATTAAACAAATAAAAAGAAACCCAGAATACTTGTAATTTCGGAGTTGGAAAGACAGTGCAATACTACTTCTGTAGTGGCTACTTCTAATATTCCAATATAAGCTTATATTAAATTGTGGGTTCAATTTAATTAGTAAAAAGCTAATTGGGTGAGGCTATGTCCAAATTCTTCCTTAGATCCCTAACTGGGCCCAATATGTGACTTAATATAAATAGGAGAATAAAGGAGACAGAAAACATAATAATTATTGCTAGAATTTTCGTCACCCTCTAGAAAGAGAGAGAATTCAAAAATTGCTCCCTCCGTGAGCTGAGTTCTGTCTTCATTATTCGAGTCCTTGTATTCTGGTGAGATTTGCCCACACAAATATCAGTATACAGTCCGGGACACCAGTCAGAAGATCAGAGGTCGAGTACTGAAGATCTTCATGTGGAGACGGAGCAAGCCATCATCGATTCTTGATTGAATCAACGAGGTAAATTGGCTAATTCCGTAGTGAGCATGTTTTAGGGATTTTATATGCTAAAACATGTTTTAATTCAAGTTATGAACATGATACATGTGATAATTACGCGAATAGAATTTGTCTAAATAATCTGCTAAATAGATCAAATTTATGTGATCGGATCTCATGCACGCTTCCGCTGCCAACCCTTCACAAATAACATGGGAGGAACGAAAAGAAACGCCGTGGTGCTTGCAGCTATTCCTCTCCGTCCAAATAAACCAGTATACTAAACAAGGGATAAGGAAGCTGATGTGCAAGGCAGTGGCCCTGTGAGAGGACCTCCACCAAAACCCTAATCTATGTGCAAGATCAGTGCACGTGTGAATGTGTGTGCTAATGTAGGGGAACCAGCCATCGAAGAAATCCCAAACCAATCTCGCCACAGGACTCGACACAAACAAATGCTGAAAAGACTCAATTGAAAAAGAAGAGATACAAAACAGACACTTGGATGCGAGAGAGATACCACGGGTCTGAACATAACACTCAACAGGGACCCGTTGCAGGAGGAGGCACCAGATGAACACAGAGATAGTCGGGGTCAGCCCAGCATTCCAAACCATGCGAAGTTTGAAATGTCTAGGGGACCGTGTCCGGATGAGCTCACAAGCTGAGGCCGTCGAGAACTCGCCATCGCCAGTGAGGCTCCATCGCATCACATCCCGCCTGCCCACCTCAATCAGAACATCCCTGATAAGATCCAACACATACAAAGGCACACTATACAAAGCCAAATAATCATGCAGTTTTTCAAAATGCCAAGTATGATCATGCCAGAGCCTAGAGACCTCAGCGGCAGGAAGATCAGTCTCGGGCGGACAATAGGTCCTAAGGGGGCGATCCCCGACCCACACGTCATCCTAGAAACTAATCCGCCCTTCGCCTTGGGACCATCTAATGAGACCATGCACCTGACCCCTAATACGAGTGAGGCGACGCCAGATAGCACTATCATGCGGAGAGTAAGGGGAAATAAAAGCACGACCAGCATGAAAACAGTACTTGCGCATAGTGAACTGCGCCCACAAAGAATCATGCGCGAGAAATCTCCACCAGAGCTTGATGCTGAAAGCTTTGACGAGCTCCCGGAAACGACGGATGCCGAGGCCTCCCTCATCCAACGGCAAGCAGATCTTCTTCTTCCATTTAACCTAGTGAATTTTCCTCTGCTCCTCCACCGTGCCCCAAAAAAACCTGGCCAAAATCTGTTCCAAGTCCTTCATCCAATACTCATACGACTTCAGGACCTGGAAGATGTGAAGAGGGATGGTGACAAGGATGCTCTTGATCAGAGCAAGGCGACATCCAAGAGAAAGATGTCTATGCGACCAGCTGTGAATCCGGTCCACCATCTTCTGTCGGATATCTAACAGGTACTCAGCCTTCAGTCCCCCCTTATAGATAGACACTCCTAGGTAGGTAAAAGGGAGAAAACCCTGTTGGAAACCACTCGCCCGTGCCACCTCTGTCGCCCAAGAGTCGAACTTCTCAAAGAGATAGAAATGACTCTTTCCCTTATTCACCATCTGACCCGAGACGGCAGAATAGTGGTCCAGACACTGGACCAGCCTCTCCACGGGCTGTCTGTGCGCCCTGATGAAAATGACAATGCCATCGGCATAAGACAGATAAGATATGACCGGAGCGCGCCTAGCACATTTATAGGCCATGTCAGGATGCATGTCCACGAGCCTGTCCAAGCTCCTCAAAAGGTAGTCCGCTGCCAGCACGAACAACGAGGGCAATAACGGATCTCCCTGGCGAAGTCACCTCGTGGAATGGAAGAAACCTGTCATAGCTCCGTTCACAAGCACAGAAAACCAACAAGAAGAAATGCATCGGCTGACCATACTCACCCACCTCGGCGGGAATCCCATCCTTTCAAGCACAACGAGGAGGAAAGGCCACTGCACTCGATCATAGGCCTTTGCCATGTCTAGCTTGAGGGCTAGATTAGGAGAGTTTGCCTTTTGAATGAGCGACCAGCTGATGTCGTGAATCAATTCCTGGGCCAGGAGCACATTATTACTAAGCAAGCGACCCTTAACAAAACCGCTCTAGTTCGGCGCCAGTACCAGGGGTAGCAGCGGCGCCAAACGCGATGACAAGATCTTGGTGATGATCTTGTTGGTCACATTGCAAAGGCTAATCGGCATGTACTCCACCCAGGTCGTCGGGCTTGCCTTCTTCGGCAAGAGTATGATGGTCGTGGCTGTGAAGCTGCGGGGCATAGGAGCTCATAAGAAGAAGTCCTCCACTGCTGCTACCACCTCTGCTCCAACGATGTCCCAGCAGTGCTGGAAGAACAGGGATGAGAAATCGTCCGGACCCGAGGCGCTGTCTCCACTGATGCCAAAGACCGCCGCTCTCACCTCATCTGAGCCGGGGACTGCAAAGAGGCCCTCGCGGTCCACAGACTCTGGGAGACTGCGCAAGAGATCAAGGTCTGGCTGCTCCAAGTGCTCAACGTCTGTCGTGAGCAGCTGCTGGAAGAAGCCAACCGCCGACTGTCTGATGTCCTCCTCTGACGTGAGAGTTTGTCCTCCTGCCTGAATGGAGTGAATCCGGGACTTCAGCCGCTTCTGTCGCACCCACCCATGGAAGAATTTGGAGTTCCTTTCGCCTTCTGCCGCCCACCGAATGACAGCCTTCTGCTTCCAGAAATCCTCCTCCATCCTAGTGCGGAGTACATAGAGAGCGGTGCATCGGCTAAGCTCACTCCTGTGGGCTCCTGTCGGGTCCCCGCTGTAAGCCGCTTTCGCAGCAGCAACTGCCTCCTCTGCCTCCCTCAGCTTGTCAAAGATGTTCCCAAAGACCTCCCTGTTCCATCCCTTGAGAAAACCCTTGACTCTGCTGAGTTTGAACTGAAGATTAAGCATGCCGAAGAAGCCCGTCTTCGCCGTCCACACTCTGGCAATCTCATCCCTGAAAGTGTGATGCCGAACCCACATATTCTGAAACCTAAACGAAGGCCTCAGAATCTGAGTAGTGAGTTAACACCGCACAAGCAAAGGGGCATGATCTGAAGAGATCCTGTGCAAATGGATCACCCTAGTAGCCGCAAAGGCGATCGTCCAGTGCTCCCCAAGAAGAACTCTGTCCAATCTCTCCCAAAGCCCACTCCTTGTCCAAGTGAACGGTGGGCCATCAAAACCTGGGTCCAGGAGCTGGCAGTCTGCTACGGCGTCGGCGAAGTCCATCATCTCTCCGTGCCTATCTGTGACGCTACCCCGTCTCTCTTCCTCAAGCAAGAGGATGTTGAAGTCCCCCCCAACGAGCCAGGGTGCCCCATCAGTAGCTAGAGAGATGTCCCTGAGCTTATTCCACAGATCGTATCTCCCCTCCCTCGAGCCATTAGCGTACACAACGGAGAGATAGATTGAGAAAGGGAATATCGCAGCAGTAACTCGGACGTGAAGGACCTGCTCAGAGTTATCAATGACCTCGACCTGCCAGTCCCTGTGAGAGAAGATCCAAATCTTGCCGTTTGTGTTCGAACACCTAAACTGCAACCCAATCCGACTATTAAAGAAAGAAGGCTGGGGATCTGTCTGGGGCACAAGCACTGCGGCAAACAACACACTGTACATATCGATCATGTTTTTGAAAGTGCCTTGGGTAGTAGCGTTGGCTATCCCCTGGGCATTCCATATCATGAAGTGGGAAGACATGGGAGGGTCAGCAGGCTCCCGAGGCAGTACGCCTCGCCTTCTTCGATGTACCCTCTGCGGGAGGGGAAGTGTATCCAATGTACTGCAACACTGGGTCTGCGGGAGGGGAAGTGTACCTTCTTCGATGTACCCTCGGTACTTCCACAACCATAGCCTCCTGGTGGGCATCACTATCAACCTCATCCTCCTCCGAGGGAAAGTCCTCCAAAGCCACGAACATGTTGTCGCCATGCACAACCATCGCAAGAGGGCCGTAACCGAAGCCATGTGTAATAGAAGGCGCACGGGATCTAGATCCCCGCTCACTCCCTGACGAGGACTCATCTGCCTCCATTTCGTGCGGTCTCTCTCCCTCTGACATTGTCCTTCCCGTCGTGGCTTTCCCCTGGCTCTTCTCTAGGCGCCTCTCTCGCTCCCTCTTGCGCCTTGCTGCGCTCTAGTCTTCCTCTTCCTCTTCCTCGTAGGCCCGACAAAGCCATCGTCCCCTGCAGCCTGTGAACCCTCTGCGGCTGCCGAAGAAGACCCAGGGTGTAAGACGGGGCCAGGGGCCGGCTCTCTGATCACGAGGTTCTGGTTGCGCCTCTCCTGACGCAGTGGCTGTCCAACCTCGGGGGATGGCCTCTCTGTAGGCTGCCTAGCAAAAGACTGCTGCCTTGGACCCCAAGGCTGTCTACTAGTGCCTACTGGATGCGAATCTCCCTCTCTGTTGGGAGGAGGCCGATTCTGTGGGGTCGGCCCTTGGGTGTAGTCCCTCTTGGGAGGCATAGGCCGCCTCCCAGATGCGTAGCAAGTCGTCGCCGAATGGCCTACGTGTTTGCATTCAGAGCAATATAAGGGGATCTTGTCCCACTTCACCTTCAAAGTCACATGTTTCCCCGCAATGTTGACATCTATCTCCTCAAGAATGGGAGGCGACAAATCGACCTCGACACAAATGCGAGCAAATGAAGCACGAGATCTAGTGATTGTGGCCCTATCTGCTTGCACTGGTCTCCTGAGCATTTCACCAATAGCAATTAGAGACGACTCTTCAAATAAGTGCACAGGCAACGCAAGTATGTTACACCAAATAGCAACAATAGGGATTTCAAAGAAAGGGTCAAAGTCAGGAGTCCACTTAAACACACGCATCGGATGGTGGTCGACATACCAAACAGGTGAGTTATTAGGGTCATTAAGCAACTTAACATAATCCCGTATATCAGACAATTGTATGAAAATATGCTTCGCATTTAGGAAATTCCAAGACATAGCACCAACAAGTTTTAAATTACCTAGAGCCTTTTGAATTTGGTGGGCAGGGGGATGGAGTGGGAGAATTTGCCGACGATGGCAGGTCCTATACGGCCAGCAAGAAAAGAAGTCTCATTAGCCGAAAAATAAAGACACGGCTTACCTTCGACGATGCGGACTTCTCATCTTCTATCGGCCTTTTCGCGATCTAGTAAAAAAGGCCCCTCGGCTGGCTGCCCATTTTTTAACACATCCGCCAAAGAACGACCAAAGAAAATATTGGGCTGCTCATTGAAATGCTCATCTGAATTTAGAGGCTATTTATTTGGGGAGTTAGCTTCAGTTCCTCTATACACATAAGCCCCTTTATCGCCCAAAGCTGCCCACTTTTTAGGAGCATTAACCGTGCCTTGTTTTAAAGAGTTTACAATACCATCTTCATTGTGAATTGTAGAACAAAGTAGACTATAATTCTCCACCATGTTTGTGTCATTTGGGACAGGAAAAGGAGCTGCTGAATTTGGTAAAAGGGGAAACTCCAAGTCATCTAAATTTGGCAAACATGTCGACGTTGAAAGAGAGACGGAAGGCTGCTGGGAGCTGTTTTGTGCGTGGCTGCCGCTGGCAAAAAAAGCCTCGGCAATCTGTTTTGCAGCCAGAACCGTGGCAGGTTGGGAGTTTTTATTTTTGGCTGGAGTTGCTGATTTAAATTTAGGAGAAGGCGTTGGTAAGTTTTTTTGATGGGCTGGGGGTTTGGGCAGAGGGTTTCTGGATTTGGGGGACTTGAAAAAAAGATTGGGCAGGTGGGTTACGGAGGCTGGGCTGCTGGGGAGTTTGGGCTGGTGGAGGTAAAATTAAACAAGGGGCTGTATTGGGCTGGGGCGAAAATGGTGGAGAAGGGTAAAATAAATCAGAGGGAGAGGGGCCGAAAAAAGCACTTACCTGGCCCAAAGACGGAGGCCCAAATTGTTGGCCCGAAGGAAATTGCTGCTCCACCAGGGTTCGAACCTCCACAAGATCAAGGGAGGGATTTTCTTTCATCAAATCGACGCCCCTGTCCAGTTGGCGAACCATGTGGTGACAACAGCTTTTCCATAAAACAAGGATTGCATACTTTAAGCCCGCACGGGCTTAACTCAGTTGGTTCCTGGGGGTAGATTGTCCCTAAGCAGACAGGATCGAATGCTGGCAGCCTCAGTGTGGGAGTTTCACCACTGTGGTGGCTCCTTGTGTGCTGGTTACCAGTGTAAGTTCCTCCCACCTAATGGGCCGCTGAGGTACCGTGTTTGAACCCCTCCATAGCGATGTCGGGCCGGGTTATGGGGGCGCCTGGGATGAGCGAATCACCTTTTGTTCCTAAGGATTGCATCCTTTATTTGTTGTACCCAAGGTTGAAGAGTCAGCCAGTTTAATTAATGTTTGTTCACTCCCCATGCAAGCATGCTTGAAGATCTTGGCGGCTGTGCAATTCTCGAGGGACGGCTCCTCCATCCCGAAGTGATTGGAGCATGCACCACCATGCTGCGTTGGTGAACAGCCACCTTTTCCAAGATTGACGTGAAGATGCTCCTTCCCCATGCGTCGACTCTCCTCCTCACCCAAGAACGTGTCCCTGTATAGAGCAGCTTCAGCAAACGAATTGGCAATGTATGTCGCCACCTCGTCCGGCGAAACCGTCTTCTTGATCGGAGGTTGCCGATCATCTTCAAAATGGCCATTTCTTGCGTCGATGATTCTCTGATCCTCTAGTTCCTTTTGATATTCCTCTTCATCATCAAGTAAGTCATCCTCTTCAAGTTCTTCCGCCGTCATTGAGTGATCGGAGACGCTTGAAATCGTCTCGTCGGCGACCTCCGATTGCAGCTGAATTTCCAGAATTCCTGCCGGATTCCTTCGCGGTAAAGGATCTGCATTCATCCTACACTCTGGACTCATGGCAGGTTGCTGAAAGTATGCCGGCAGGCGTCGCGGCGGCAGATCCGCCATTGACGGCCGTCCGCGAAGGTTTTCCGACCAACACCAAACACGCTCAGAATCGGTGAAACCACTCCCAGAACCTTACCAAAACTACTACCAGGCCTGACACGACGAAGAAAAGGCAAGAACCGTCGGAAAACGACGAAGAAGATGACGGAAAAAATAAAAAACGAAAAAAGAGAAAACAAAGTGGCCGGAAACCGACCAAAAACACACACCGACGAAGACTAAATCGGTGGAACAGATTCTAAGACACAAACGGAGAAGATGAACGGAAAAAACTAACAAAAAATGCAAACAAAGACGAGATCGGAAAAAGGAATTTCGAAAAGCTAGAGAGCATTGTGTGTTTTTAGTCTGTGTGATTTGCATGCAAGGGTATGAATGGTTTTTTTTTATACATAGGAGTTCGAGATACATTCGGCAAGCGAACTAGCCCGCCACAGCCCCTCGTGGCTCGAATACTTTAGCTTCCCTCCGACGGGTTCGGGCGTGAACTAGCCAATGTTGGCTCGTAGACTGCACTCCCTCCGACGAGTTCTGCCCCGGTAGACTACCCGCCACCCTCAAACGCGTCCAGGCTCGAAAGCTTGCCAAGCCCAAGGTAACAACCTTGAACAGGCCCACAGGGAAATTAATCCCAAAGTCGCGCCATCCAGGAGTCGAAATCAAGACCTCCAGGATGGTGCCATATCCTTGCCACTCTCAACCACTTGAGCTAGGGGGCTTGGATTGGTTTTTTTTTTTTCAAACACCTTCACGGTGAGGGGTTAGGCGGACCCCCAACCTGTCTATATCAAAACCAAGAAAATGTCATACATTGGCCAAGCCCAAAAGTGACTTGGCCCGCAAAGTAATGCATATCAAGAACTCTAACTAAACAACATGGATCTCCCCACAAGCCGGGTATTATCCATCTAGCAAGAGAACAAAAAACCAACAAGACAACATGGGAGGTGGCTAAGGGATAGCCAAGCCCAAAGGAAGTACAAAGCATACAAATCAAAAACCTGAACCAAGTGTACAAAAAATCATCCATCTCGATATCTGAATCTGAAGTTCGGATAACCCAACTGGTCCATCCTCACAAGTGACTTCAAGTATCGAGGCGCTGTGTCTGCATCAAAGAAAGTGGTGGCAGGGGTCTGAGCCCCCCTACCTGCGAGAAAATCAGTAGCCCGGTTTCCCTCTCGGTAGATGTGAGAGAACCGAACCTGCACCTGTGAGAGCAAGATACGAATGCGAGCCATGTGATGTCTCACGTCCGCCGCTCCCCCGCGACTGGAAGTGAACACTGCGACCATTGCTGCTGCGTCCATCTCGACCCAAACCTGTGATGAGAACTCCATAGCCATCGTCAACCCATGAAGAAGAGCAAGAAGCTCCGCCTCGAAGGCCGACGCAGCTACTAGGGGCGTGCAAAAAGCCCTCAACAGAGAACCGTCTGAAGCACGAACCACTCCCCCACCACCAGCCTGTCCTGTCGAGGTAGAGAAGGCCCCATCTGTGTTCAGCTTCACCCAAGGATCGTCAGGTGGATGCCAAAGCACGCTCAAGGACCTCAGAACTCGCCGGTGAGGAGGAACCGGAGGCATGAAGTCGACAGTCGGGGTGCAACCGCGCCAATGAAGGGGGACTAGCACACCCGCCGCCACCAAAATCCGCAAATGCTGAATGACCTGCCAAATAACATGGGAAGAACGAAAAGAAATGTCGCGGTGCTTGCAGCTATTCCTCTCTGTCCAAATGAACCAATATACAAGGCAAGGAACGATAAAACTGATGTGCAAGGTGGGAGCCCTGTGAGAGGACCTCCACCAAAACCCTAATCTAAGTGCATTGTCAGTGCACGTGTGAATGTGTGTGCTAATGTAAGGGAACCAGCCATCGAAGTAATCCCAAACAGATCTCGCCAACGGACTCGACACAAACAAATGCTGAAACGACTCGACTGAAAAAGAAGAGACACAACACAGACACTTGGATGCAAGAGATATACCGCTGGCCTGGACATAGCACTCAACAGGGACCCTCTGGATGAGGAGGCGCCAGATGAAGATAGAGATGGTCGGGGTCAGCCCAGCATTCCAAACCATGCGAAGTCCAACATGTCTGGGGGACCGTGTCCGGATGAGCTCCCAAGCTGAGGCCGTCGAGAACTCGCCATCACCAGTCAGGCTCCATCGCATCACATCCCGCCTGCCCGCCTCAATCGGAACAGCCCTGATAAGATCCAACACATACAAAGGCACACTATACAAAGCCAAATAACCATGCAGTTTTTCAACATGCAGAGTATGATCACGCCAAAACCTAGAAACCTCAGCGGCAGGAAGATCAGTCCCAGGCGGACAATAGGTCCTAAGGGGGAGATCCCCGACCCACACGTCATCCCAGAAACTAATCCGCGAGGGACCACCTAAGGAGACCATGAACCTGACCCCTAATGTCCGTGAGACGATGCTAGATAGGATTATCATGCACAGAGTAAGGAGAAATGAAAGCACGACCAGCATGGAAACAATACTTGCGCATGGTGAACTGCGCCCATAAAGAATCCTGCGCGAGGAATCTCAACCAGAGCTTGATGCTGAAAGCTTTAACAAGCTCACGAAAGGCGACGGATGCCAAGGCCTCCCTCATCTAACGGCAAGCAAATCTTCTTCTTCCAGCTAACCCAGTGAATCTTCCTCTGCTCTCCGACCGTGCCCCAAAAGAACCTGGGCATGATCTGCTCCAAGTGCCTCATCCAGTACTCACACGGCTTCAGAACCTGGAAGATGTGAAGGGGGATAGTGACAAGGGTGCTCTTTATCAGAGCGAGGCGCCCTCCAAGAGAAAGATGTCTGTGAGACCAGCTGTGAATCCGGTCCACCATCTTCTGTCGGATATCTAAAAGGTAGTCGGCCTTTAGCCCCCCCTTATAGATAGGAACGCCAAGGTAAGTGAGAGGGAGGAATCCCTGGTGGAATCCACTCGCCTTTGCCACCTCAGCCGCCCAGGCGTCGAACTTCTCAAAGAGATAGAAGTGACTCTTTCCCCTGTTCACCATCTGACCCGACACGGCAGAATAGTGCTCAAGACAATGAACCAGCCTCTCCACGGACTGTCTGTGCGCCCTGACAAAGATGATAATGTCATCGGCATAAGACAGATGGGATATGACCGGCGCGCGTCTAGCACATCTGTACTCCATATCGGGGTGTGTGGCCACAAGTCTGTCCAAGCTCCTCGCGAGATAGTCAGCTGCAAGCACAAACAGCGACGGCGATAACGGATCTCCCTGGCGAAGTCCCCTCGTAGACTGGAAGAAACCAGCCGACGCCCCGTTCACAAGCATTGAGAACCAGCAAGAAGAGATGCATCGCCTGACCATACTCACCCACCCCGGCAGGAAACCCATCCTCTCAAGTACCACGAGAAGAAAAGGCCACTGCACTCGATCATAGGCCTTTGCCATATCCAGCTTGAGGGCCAGATTAGGCGAGTTGGCCTTTTGAATGAGCGACCTGCTGATATCATGAATCAATTGCTGAGCCAGGAGCACATTATCACTAAGCAAGTGACCCTTTACAAAACCGCTCTGGTTCGGCGCCAGTACCAAGGGTAGCAGTGGCGCCAAACGCGATGTCAAGATCTTGGTGATGATCTTATTGGTCACATTGCAAAGGCTAATCGGCCTGTACTCCGCCCAGGTCGCCGGGCTTGCCTTCTTCGGCAAGAGTATGATGGTCGTGGCTGTGAAGCTGCGGGGCATAGGAGCTCCTAAGAAGAAGTCCTCCACTGCTGCCACCACCTCTGCTCCAACGATGTCCTAACAGTGCTGGAAGAACAGGGACGAGAATCCATCTGGGCCCGAGGCGCTGTCTCCACTGATGCCAAAGACTGCCGCTCTCACCTCATCAGAGTCGGGGACTGCACAGAGGCCCTCGCGGTCCACAGACTCTGGGAGACTGCGCAAGAGATCAAGGTCCGGCTGCTCCAAGTGCTCAACATCTGTCGTGAGCAGCTGCTGGAAGAAGCCAACCGCCGACTGTCTGATGTCCTCCTCTGACGTGAGAGTCTGTCCTCCTGCCTGAATGGCGTGAATACGGGACTTCACCCACTTCTGTCGCACCCACCCATGGAAGAATTTGGAATTCCTTTCGCCTTCTGCCGCCCACCGAATGACAGCCTTCTGCTTCCAGAAATCCTCCTCCATCCTAGTGCGGAGTACATAGAGAGGGGTGCATCGGCTAAGCTCACTCCTGTGGGCACCTGTCGGGTCCCCGTCGTAAGCCGCCTGCGCAACGGTAACTGCCTCCTCAGCCTCTCGAAGATGTTCCCAAAGACGTCTCTGTTCCATCCTTTGAGGAAACTCTTGACTCGGCTGAGTTTGAACTGAAGATTGAGCATACCGAAGAACCCTGTGTCTGCCGCCCAGATTCTGGCGATCTCGTCCGTGAAAGTGTGATGCCGAACCCACATATTCTGAAACCTAAAGGAGGGTCTCAGAATCTATGTAGTGAGCTGACACCTCACAAGCAAGGGGGCATGATCAGAAGAGATCCTCGAAAGGTGAGTGACACGAGTAGCAGCAAAGACCGCCGTCCAATGTTCCCCGAGGGGGATCTGTCTGGGGTTCAAGCACTGCAGCAAAAGAAACATTGTACATCTCAATCATGTTCTTCAGAGTGCCTTGGGTAGTAGTGTTCGCTATCCCCTGGGCATTCCAGATCATGAAGTGGCTAGTCATGGGGAAACTCAGTGGGTTCCCGAGGCCTCCAGCCTCGCCCTCTTCGGTGTACCCTTGGTTTTTTTTTTCAGTGTTTAGGGTTTAGGGTTTAGGGTTCAAGGTTTTTTAGGGTTTAGGGTTTAGAGTTTAGGGTTTAGGGTTCAGTTTAGGGTTTTTTTTAGGGTTTAGGGTTTAGGGTTTTTTTTTTTTTTTTTTTAGGAGGATCGACGACCATTTCTCGATTTATGCGTGTAGGGTTTAGGGTTTAGGGTTTAGGGTTTAGGGTTTAGGGTTTAGGGTTTAGGGTTTAGGGTTTAGGGTTTAGGGTTTAGGGTTTAGGGTTTAGGGTTTAGGGTTTAGGGTTTAGGGTTCAGGGTTCAGGGTTTAGGGTTTAGGGTTTAGGGTTTAGGGTTTAGGGTTTAGGGTTCAGGGTTCAGGGGTTTAGGGTTTAGGGTTTAGGGTTTAGGGTTTAGGGTTCAGGGTTTAGGGTTTAGGGTTTAGGGTTTAGGGTTCAGGGTTCAGGGTTCAGGGTTTAGGGTTTAGGGTTTAGGGTTCAGGGTTCAGGGTTTAGGGTTTAGGGTTCAGGGTTTAGGGTTTAGGGTTTTTTTTTTTTTTTTTTTTTTTTTTTTTTTAAAAATTAACTTCATATATTTATATCATATATATGAAGGAGGAAATTACAAATCAACTCCTATAACAAGGAGGAAAGACAAATTACGCCACCTAGGGTTCGAACTCGAGACCTCCAGGATGGACGCGGTATCCAGCACCCTTTACCGCTAGGCCAAGGGGCTTGGATTGGTTTAGGGTTTAGGGTTTAGGGTTCAGGGTTTAGGGTTCAGGGTTTAGGGTTTAGGGTTTTTTTTTTTTTTTTTTTTTTTTTTTTTAAAAATTAACTTCATATATTTATATCATATATATGAAGGAGGAAATTACAAATCAACTCCTATAACAAGGAGGAAAGACAAATTACGCCACCCAAGGTTCGAACTCAAGACCTCCAGGATGGACGCGATATCCAGCACCCTTTACCGCTAGGCCAAGGGGCTTGGATGGTTTAGGGTTTAGGGTTTAGGGTTCAGGGTTTAGGGTTTAGGGTTTAGGGTTTAGGGTTCAGGGTTTAGGGTTTAGGGTTTAGGGTTCAGGGTTTAGGGTTTAGGGTTTAGGGTTTAGGGTTCAGGGTTTAGGGTTTAGGGTTTAGGGTTTAGGGTTTAGGGTTTAGGGTTTAGGGTTTAGGGTTTAGGGTTCAGGGTTCAGGGTTTAGGGTTTAGGGTTTAGGGTTTAGGGTTTCAGGGTTTAGGGTTTAGGGTTCAGGGTTTAGGGTTTAGGGTTTAGGGTTTAGGGTTTAGGGTTTAGGGTTTAGGGTTTAGGGTTTAGGGTTTAGGGTTTAGGGTTTAGGGTTTAGGGTTCAGGGTTCAGGGTTTAGGGTTTAGGGTTTAGGGTTTAGGGTTCAGGGTTTAGGG